>NC_133831.1:19500467-19664633 GCF_047830755.1 Zonotrichia albicollis | reverse complement strand
CTGGGAAACCTTCTCTTTCCCTGCCCCCCAAAGCAATCCAAACCCCTGCAGCATTATTGGGTTATTTTATTTTAATGGATCTTGGTCAGTTTATAAATGTGCTTATATGGCTGGCTGTAATCACAGGGGATAACCTGGAAAAACCAGAGGATTACTCCATTTTGCCTCATTTTTTCTAATGCACACGTGACACTCAAGGTAGAGACTGAATGTTTTTAAATATCTGGCAAACCAGACAGAGCCACCCCTGGCTGGGGCTGACCTTGTGTGGCCAACCCCCAGGCACAGCTGGAGCTCCTTGTACAGCACCTTGTGTTTGCTGTGCTCCCACCCTGAGACAGCACACAACCCAGACCTCTGAGTCCTAAAAATATTCTTCTGCTGGAGTGATGCCCACTGCCATCACTCAGATTTGACAGACAATACAAACGAGCAGACTTTGACAAGGGACAAAGCACAGTGTGCTGTAGGAAACCCACACACAGGTCTGAAAACTGGGCCCTGGTAATGAACATGACCACAGACACTTTGGGTCTACTCAACACAGGGAACAACTCTCACCCACCCCAATGTGGACACTGGGCATCCACTCTGCTTTCACCAAATACTGCTCAGAGTGGCAGGAAAACATCAAATATTACACATTGCAACAGCTCTGTCACATGGTGACTCTGTTTTACATGTGGGACTGCATAAAACTCACATTGACACAAATCCATAGCTAATAGCTATTAGGGTGCTTACTATCTACATGAAGTGTCCTTCTTTTCAGCTTTATATAATGTACATGAGATCCACAAAACATCAAGGGAAATCTTAACAGGAGTGCAGAAAAACTTGCTCCCAACAGGTTGAAACCAATAACAAAATAAAAAAAGAGAGAGGAGTACATCAAAGTACAGTATTTAGTTCTGCTTGTATGTGTAAAGCACTAAGTCTTCCCTTGAGGATACAGAGTTGTGATGTTTGCTCCTGCACTGTGCTGCCTCCCTTAAACCCATAGAAAGAGTTCAGGCCTCATGATAACTTTGCAACTGCTGATCCAGTAAGCTGCTTAAAAAGACTCTTGATCTCTCAAAGAAAATTTTTTACTTCCAGTTTCAAGTTACATTCCCTATTTCAAGTGACTAAAAAAAGAAGAATTAAGGGAATTTTTTTTTTTTTAAATGAAGAAAAATTAAAATGAGACATGCAAGCTTTCCATAGAAATCAGCCAGGAAGAATTCAGCCATAGCCACTGTTCACATTTCAGTCCAGACTGTTCAAGGTAATAGGCTGGCAGGGAAATGAGGTTAATCTTCCCCCTTCCTCCTGTAAGTAAATGTAGAAAGGAGTCTAGCTGGATCTGCAACACAAAAATGAGTTTCCATTGCATCCACAGCAGTGACTGCTGCTCTGCAGTTGTAAGGAAATGCTTCATGTCACATGGCCAGCAAGAGAAACCCATGGAGAAAGAAAACTCATGAGGTTCATCATCCTGCCTCCCTTCCAAATCCTCTTTAGTCCCCAAGGAGAGATAATGCAATCTCAAATTGGGTTAGATTTTCCATGGACTGTCAGGACAGCCTGTCCCAGCCAGGAGGGCACTGTGCAGAGCAGAGCTCTCAGGAGCCCAGGCTGGGGCAGCATCCAGGCACCTCTCTGGCTGCAAATGTACCCTGGCTTCCTTCTCTTTCAGAAAGTAATTCACAGAAATGAAGACATTCACCAGAAAGACACCTAAGGTAGTTTTCCTCTTTTCACATTAAGTTTGCAATGAATTTCCCACAGATGGAAAAAATCTGATCTTGTGCCCTAAATCTCCAGTTTGTAGAACTGTTTGCCCTGTAAACTGTCATGAACAAATTAAATGCAAAGTGAATTTATCAGGAGCGTTAATTTCTAGTAAGAATCTGGGGAAAAAAACAAACAAGCAAACAAAAAACAAACCAACAAACTCTTAGACGATCATTAAGACACTAGAAATGCATATTCTGCATACTAAACATGCAGAACAGTCTCTGTGCTTTATTTCTACTTGTGAAGCAAGGCAGGTTGAATTACAGAATCCTCTCAAATTCAAGTATTCCTGTCCATCCGAGGTGAACAATGAATGAGCTGCTCTGTAACAATGATGCACTCAAAGGCCCTGTAGCAGTTTTATTTATACAATTTAGACTTCACTTTAGTTACTTTCAATGAGACAGGGTTCAAACAACACCACTTCTTATTGCCAACTATCTCATTCCTGCACATTATTTGACTAGCAGCACTGCTTCCTAATAACCATATTTGCTTCTTAATTAATGCAACTGGAGTTTGCAAAAATTGCACAAGTTGTATGAACAAGGATGAGGCATAAAGGCCTCAGGCACACTGAAACAAATCTCTCCTTTTCACACATTCACTCTGAAAGTGTAAACATGAAAAAATATTTGGCTCATTTTCACTTTATTTAGGCCACACAAGACCAGGAGGTGGCAACATTTGGATACTACTCTCATGCTGAAATCTTGAGCATCTGGGAGAAAAAAAAATACTATAAATAAAATATATAGATGATTGAAGTAAATGGGGACTGCACATATGAATCCAAGAAGCTTATTTGGCCCATAGAATGGAAAACCAGCATCAGCTAAAACCACAACAGAAATGGATATAATTTGTCAGGTCCAAATGCAAGAATACAAATGGAAATGACAGAGAGCACTAAAACCTCAAAGAGGATCTGCAATAGACATCAAAATACTTACAGAAATTACAGAGAAACACACTTGAAAATAAATGAGGACAAGCCTGTTAATACAGTTAGTTCCTCCAGTGCAGGAAAGGCAAAATAGAGTCCAGAAGTCAGGATGTGGGGAAAAAAGGAGATTTATCACAAGTAGCATGCCTCTGTTTATAAGAAAAACCCCAAAACCAGTTAATAGTAACTTTCTCCTGCCACCTCTTTCCTCCCTAACCAGCACATGCCCTCACCAGGAGCAGTTTATTTGTGCTGTGCACAAATGCAGGAGGATATGATGCCAGGTAGTTTAACTGCTGATGTCCCTGTGATTGTGACAGCTGAGTGCTTTTATGCAAAATATGACTTAAAAATCACACAGCATGTGGAATGAATCAATAATTGAGCAAATCTGCTCTCTCATGAACAGATTTCAGATTCCTGTGTGAGGCAAAGCATAAGCAGAGTCCTTGGGCAATCAGACAATACAGCACTGAACTTTATGCAGGAAGGCTTGCTCTTGGATTACATTTCTGAAAACAGTGGTTGGCAGGAACAAACATATCTGTCTTCTTGCCAGAGCTTGATGAGCTCCTGTTGGAGAAAAGGATGCCCCTGCAAAAACCAGGCAGAATTAGGCTTTTCTGGGAAATGGAGGTATAGGGAGTGACCACTTTAGAGTTTGTGTTTTCAAGTGCCTTGCCAACACTAAAGTCTCAAGATAAGTACTGTTTCACTTCAGTAATGCCTAGCAATTATTCTCCTCCATCTGGATCTCAGAATATCTCTGGATACAAGATGACAGTGGCTGCCCACCCCTCTCCAGTCTATCAAAGAGCCTTTCTGTTCCATGACTCTCAACTCTGATGCACACAGTACATCAGGCTCAGCCCCTCTTTCAGGAAGACATTCTTACAGGTATCAGGGCTCTCCTTTTTCTTCTGTAAGGGCCTCTGATCTAGAAAGGAAGAAATTTGCTGGGATTTATATTCCCCTTCTGTTCTTCTGAAGCTTTTGGTATTCTGTCTTTATCCTTCATGTCTGATATTTGAATCTCACTGTTCTGACAGATACATCATTTCCCTCCTTACAAGTGCTTCTGTTACTCTTTCGACTCCGAACTGATCATCGTTCTGATTTAAATGCAACAGTTCAGTTAACAAGTTGTCTAAAAAGATAATCAAGACTCCTTTTCCTACATTTCCTTGTCACTTGCTAGCCTTTAATACTCAAGGGCTTCTGTTCCAAAATCTCTTTGAATTACAGCTCCTCATTCACTTCTAGAAGACTCAAGGTTGGATTAAACTTCTTATATTGCTCCTGTTACAATCTTAAAAGGACTCTTTTTGTGTCTTGCATTACTTTCTTTCCATTCTTCATGTACTTCTTTGTCATTTGCACTTCAGTAGCCCTCGGAGGTCCTGACGAAACTGTCAGAAGAGGTTTGCACATTACAGCTCTGGAATAGAGGGGCTCTGCCCCAGGAGTTAGAGATGGAAAGAAACAGAGAAAGGATCATTATCTTTGTGGGAAGGATGAACAAGCTAAATACAGACACAAGACTTGCCCAAGCTTACAAGGAAGTCTCTGTAAGACAGAGAGGCCAGATCTCCTAGAGCTCAAAGGCTCCCTATCTCCTCTCTCTGATATTCTCTTTCCCAGGCCACTTGTGCCTATCTGAACTATTCAAGTATGAAAGACCAACACATAAATAACTGTCATCTGACTTTTGCAGTCTCCAAAATCGGTTTTTCCAAGTGCCAAAGATGGAGTTGCAGCAGACCAAAAGCAATTGGTTTTGAAAAATGAGTGAAAGGAGTAAACTGGAATGGATGATCCCCGTTTCCACTCAGCAGCACCTCAAGGTACTGAATGGACTAAAATGACAGTCAAAGAGATTTGATGTTACATGAAGCAAACACATGCTTTGAAGAACAGAACATAACATCACTTCAAAGATGAGATGATAATTTTTCACAAAAATACATTTATTGCTGAATGCCTTATATTAAAAAAAAAAAAAAAAATTTCTACAAGAACCCCAGCCTGGAGCATATAATGGTTTATGCAACAAATACTTGTGAAATGCCTACTTAAAAAGTTAAACCCCCTGGAGGACTTGTGAATCTTTTACTTGTAATATACCCCTGGAGGATTTTATTTTGTATCCGCCTAGCCTAAAGTTAAAGAGCACTTTTTGAACATGTTTGCTTTACTTGAAGCTAAAATCTGGGTTACTTGGGGGAGGGCAATGGAGAGTCTAATAAATCTTACAATATACTTCTTGGCAAGAAAACTACTTACTGGTGTCATGAAGAAACAACTTTACTGCTCTCTAAAGAAATATTGGTTTCAGAAGTTACTATTGTATTCAAGACACATGGAAGCTACATTAAATCAAGTTGTGAAATATACTTTGGAATATGTGTTTTAAAAAAAGTTAAATCTTAAAACAGATTCTGACATATTAAAAACAGGAGGAAAAAAAAGGGGAAAAAGGAAAGTTTCTAAGGCTTCCATAAATTTTGAAGGAGGAAGTTTAAAACTTGGGTGTTCCTCTCCATAAGTCACATTCCACAAAGAAACAGCTTGATTTTATGTATATAGTTTTACCATTCAAACTTCAGTGAGGTTTTTTTTTAAGCTTCTATTTTCACCATTAAAAACTGTGTATTTCTAAGCAGAGGAGACATGAAGAGGGAGCCCAGTTGCTCTGAGAATACCAGCTAGAATATGTTTTCTTACTCATATTTGAGAAAGTGCCATAACTCTTGGCTCACAATGCTCCCAGTTACTTTCTTCCCTAAACACTGCATTCACAAATGGATCAGCTAATTAATCTAGACATAATTAATTAAGGCCACCAGCAGCAGCAGAACAAAATTGCTTTGCCAGTTGCCCATGCATCTGGATGTCCTCCCATATGCTGCCCAGAGGAAAAAATTGAGAAGCCTAATCTTTACAGAAAATCAACTGTAAAAACACTAAAGTGAATTTAGACCCTTTGAAAGAAAGCAGATTGAGTAGTCAATTTATCCTCTGAACAGGCTCAGCTCAGACAAGAGCAAGGTGCCATGTTCAATTCTGTACTTGAGGGACCATTACTACAAAGGAAACAAGTTGAATTCAAAGTCCCTCAATTTCTGTGCTTTCTTTTTGAAGATGACTACAGGAATTTGAAATGAGAGCAGGTGCCACAATTGTCCTCCTGTGGCATAGCTGGTAGACTGTTAACAAAAAATGTTTTCTTGGAAGTATTTGCAGCCAGGACTAGCTTCTAGTTCTTCTTCCTCACATGATTTATTCTGGGCTAAAGAAGCTAACTCAGTAAAATCAAGACAATAATTAAAATTTAAAAATCGTCTACATAGGAGTTAGACTGATGCTTGCAGTGTGTATTTCTTAATTCCAAACTGCACTTCTTTCCCAAGCCTGGATATAGCAGATATGGCCTAAGCCACATCACACAACTTTTGTCTTGTTAATCCTCTGTTGAATGCAGAGTGTAATTGTGAAATTATGGTCAGTTATACCAAGTTTGTGGGGGTTTGTTTGTTTTTTTAAGAATGTGATGCTAATGATACAGTGAATTACTACTTCAGCTGCTAAGATGAAGCCACTTGTAGGCCAGAACTGGAACGGACAGCTCCTAAAAAGTGCAAAACAATATTGCAAGTCAGCATCCTTTTCCTAAATGTGAATTCAAAATTCTGTAGGACATTTTCAATGTATACTTTCCATACAGCAAAGACTCTTTAAGGTGGACACTTGTTTCCCAATTTAGCCTTATCTTTTGCTTCCTCCCTCACCATTCCTATGGCACTGTGGGCAACAAAAAAGAAGAGGGTTAAAACGAAAAAAATACAAAAAAACAAATCTTCAACACCTCAATGTATGCCTTTCAAAACGTCTCAATTCTGATGCATCTGAGTATTAAGCTCCATCACTGGCTACTGGTGATTGAAATTAAGCAAGCAGCGTATTTTCAAAGCTTCCAATTTCAAAATAAACTTTATTGGGAACCTCAAAGTAATTGTCTCAACTCTGCAAATTAGAATGAATATTTAATGTTATACTGCTACCACCACAAAAGGCCTACATCTCTTGATAAAGACACTGATGTATCTTAAAACGTCCTGGGAGGTTGAAGCTGAAATATTGCAAGAGAAGCTGGCTTGGATCTAGGTTTCAAAAATGACAAAAAAATTATCAACCTTCAGTTCTTAACTGCCTAACATTAAGTCTTCAAAGTTAAAAGGGGGATTAGAAACAACACTAAGTAAAGCAAAAAAATACCAGACATGTTGGATTTCCAGTACAGTCCAATTTTATCTCCTAATTATTTAAAATGCAAGCTGCCAAGTGCACCAACCATTATGACAACAAAAATCTGATCCAACTTTGCAACAACAAAAAAATGTTTATCAGAGAGGTCTAAACCACAGACTCATTTTGTAAACTTGGAGGCAATTCCAGAGCTAGTGCCATACATCTCAAAGGAAAAGATAAACCTTCACTCACATTTTTATGTAACAACAAATGGATCAGCGGTCTCCATGCAAAAAAAAAAAAAATTAAAATCCTTCACAGTTGAAGCCACAAGACTTCAACAACAACTCCTTCTTATCAGGGATATTTCCACTAACATAAGTGCAAGTAAAACTCTTGGCAGAAGTGTCCTGGACCGTGCGTGTCGAGAGCAGGGAGTGAGGAACAAAGCTGGCTCTCTGAACACGCACTTGCTCCTCACAAGAAAGGAAACGTTCTGCCTGCTTCAGGAAGGGTCTTCCAGGGCTTTGTCCCCTTCCAAATCATCTCTGATTTCCAAAAACTTTACACAGAAATTGAAGCCAAATGGCACCTGAGAGCTATAGGCTGAACAGTGAACTGAAGACTAAAACAGCTTGTGTGAGAACGAGTCGCAGGCAAACTCATTTATAGCGGGAGGAAAATTTCACATTCTTGCCCGCCCCTCACATTTTTTCAAATGCTTCTGGAGGACGAGCTGGCTCAGCAGATCAGAAAGGAAAATGATGTCTTTCAATAACAGGCTGCTGTTCCAAATTCAGTCCAGTCCAATGGTGGCTGAAAGCTATTATCCAACAGGTGGCCAATGTTGAATGAAATCAAGATTTCACTTCCAGTTTCTGTTAAGTGCCTTCAACACACAACTGGCAGTTTGAGCAGACAGGTCAAGCCCTGGCTCCCCAGGCTGTGACCAAGGTGTGCTGTCAGGGCAGGACAGTGGCTTACACCTGTTTTGTGGAAATGGGCTTCATTTAACCAGTGCTGTTAAACAGGAATCATGAGTGAGCTTGTGTTTTTAAAAGAGGAGAATTTTACTTACAAGAGTTTTGCCTGATTAATCCCAGCAATGGGATATATGTCTAGTGTGTTTACACTATATAAATTATTATTGCCTCAAATTAAACTCGAAACAACTCTTAAATTTTGTTTGAAGCTAGTAGCTGTAGGACCTTGCCATCTGATACAGCTCTGCTATCATGGTTTATGGAGCAAATGACTAAGCTATGAAATTTTACTGGATGGACCTCAGCAAAGTGCTTCAGGCTAGTTTCTCAACATTAGGACATGTGAGAGTATGGCTACATGGCAGGCATTCCACAGTAATAGCTCGTGTCAACACTTCTACTGGGGTAAATAAAGGCATAAGCTGCCTCAAATTACCTTCTATTTACTGTGGGGTCTAGGGGAATGCAGACACAACTCCATGGAGCAGCCAGTTATTGGTATCTCCACTACCTGACTCACACAGAGACCATCTGCCCAAAACTGCAACCAAACTCTCAGAGCAGCCTCCAAAGCACTTGCTCCTGAGATCTCCCCCCAGCCAGGCACAGTTTGCCACATGGATAAGAGGGGATGAGGGGCTTTCACCTCTCCCAGCACCCCATTCCCTTCTTTGCCTGGTTGCCAAACATCTTCAGTGCAAACAACCTATTTTAAGGTGCCTCTGACAATGGCTGTCCCTATAGGCTTAAAGGGCATGGCAAACCACCATCCAAAAGAACAGTCCCTAGGAGAAACCAAATAATTAGTAACATGTTTTGATACAGAAGGGTGCAGAGAACATGGCCTTCCCTTTCAAGTCACACAAAGGAAAAACCTTGGAAAAGCAGGGAACTAGATATTCTTTTCTCAGCAATATTTAGTCTAACTCAGCCTCCACCTACAATCACTTCGGCACTGAAAGAAATACACTGTGTAAACTTTTTAACATTTTCTTTCTTTTATACCCTACCAGTGTCTTCTCTCAAGAGTATTCAAAAAAGCTGGAAAAGGGCAACATCTCCTCAGGTGACTCTACAGTAGGAACTGTCTTCTGCACCACAAGATTAAAATTCACTATTTCCAAAGCTGTGTTTTCACTTGTGTGTTATTGGTGACAATGTTATTGATGACCCAGTAACAAAGAGAATAAACCCCACATTGTCAAGACTGTGACTACATATATATGCACACATTCAATAAAAAGAAGGCAAATTTAAAACAAGTATTTCAATAATAAGTGAGTGTTACAAAATGGTATTTTTCCTCCTAAATGCATGGATAAAGAACCTTTTGCTAGTCTCTGAATTTGCCTTTCACAGCTACATCATCAAGCAATGTCTTACCCAATAAAAATATTTCTGCAGAATTTAATAACTACATCCATAGCACCTTGTCTGAGATTCAAAAGCTTTGGAAATTAAAATATGGCAAGAGCAGAATTTATGACAACTCTGTGAAGTAATGTCTATGCATACCCTCCCCCTTAATGTCATGATTAATTTACTGTTAGGACTATATTGTAACAAACTTATTTTTAAGTTACTGGTTCTCCCTCGAAACAATGCCCACCCACAAAAGCCAAGCTGTTGGTCCCTGTTCCTGTTGAGCTGTTTTCTGCCTACTGAGCGATGGAAACCAGAATAAAAGTCAACAATTCTCAGATGTGTTAAAAGCGTCAAGCTCTTTGCAGCACTCCCCATAAGCCATAAGCAAATGTGATACTGCAAAATGGCTTGTCATCACCCTCTTCCTGCCCTTCCCAACACATATATTCCTCATGAAGGGATCTTTTCTCTCCAACAGCACCTTTGAGATACTGAAACCTTACTGCTCTAGGATAGGAAATAGCAGGCAAAGATGTCTGCTCCTACACAAACAATTCTATTTATGAACTGAAAACAACTTCCAGGGTTGGCATTTCCAATATATTTATTATTTCAAGGATCATTAATCTTTTTAAAGGACAGAGCTCTGAGTTATAACTAACTGCTGTCAGCATAAACTGCTAAAGCCATGCCTAAAGTAACAACACTTCTATGTCAAACGGTATCATGTAAAATATATTCATTGAAAGGGGAAAAAATCCCATACATCTCAATTTTGCTGGCATAGATACACACAGTTATTCTATATTTTCAGTAGAAGAAAGAGAAATGGACAGAGTTCAATGAACTGAACTTTGAAGACCCTTTTCCACTACATACTTGAGAAAGTTAAGAGATGTAAACTGCAGCTTTAACAATTCTGAGTGGAACTAAAATCTGCACCACTTTCCAATAATTATTACACATTCAAACAGACTGCTACTGCCATATCTTTACACCCAATTTTTCCCAAGTCCTACTGTTATTCCTCATCATTCTCCTTCACAGATCTGAGTAACCTTTTTTTCAGGCATCAAACAATATAGACTAAATTCTCATTCAGTCTCTAATTCAGTATTTACTGGCATGTTTACACATGGAAACAGATTGCAATAGGTATTCCAGAAAAGCTGCTCTGCAAACACTCTGTATCACAATAAAAGTCTGCACAAGTAAGCACATTAATTACTGACAAATAAAAGCACTTTTCATTCTTTCTATGTCCATAACAAAGGGTCTTATCAGCTTCCCTACATAAACAAGCAGTAAATAATCTGCCCTTTCAGTCTTCTCAGTTCAACCACCCTTAGCTCTTCTGTGAACTACTTCACGCTTGCCCATTATCTTTTTGGTTTTGTTTTGGTTTTTTTCTGGGAACAAAAAGATATTACAATGGTGGCAGACAATCACAAATTGCACACTGCCTGTGCACACCACCAGCCTTGGTCTGCCTCAGCATCCACACTGAAGTACAGCCCAGTGTGCATCCCTACACACACTGGTACCCACAGATCTCATAGGGCCAAGGTGAGCATTTGCAAACTCCACAAGGAACGAGGGGGAGGGCAGAGTAACATGGATCTAACTTTTGATCCATGCCAGTTTCTGAAGAAGTGATGTCCCCTGCCTTACTCCAAAAGGAACAGCAAGTAACAACTCAGTCAGGGTTGTAGCCTGCACTCATTGAGATTTCCTACTGACTTTCAGTAATTCCCTAATGGGGGGTGCAAAAAGTCCACAAAAGGAAAATGATTTCTCCAAAGGTCACATTCAAATGCTTCTAAACGAGTGATTACTTTCAATTCTGACCTCTTTGGTATCAATTGGAACTTGGCCTGAGAAAATGGTTTCGGGACTCTGCCCACTGGTTTGTTTGTACAGTGGCACAGGAAATATGTAAATAGATTAAATTTACAACAAAGTGCCAAGCATTTGAGATCGCTGGTTCTGTAATATTCTCTGCTACATGATTATAACAGCCAGAGGCTGACTCTAGGCAGTCAGCACTAAAGCACCTCTGAAAGCAGACACCCTGCAGGGCCCATGGACTCTCTGCCCACCATCCCAGCACCATCACACGTGTTCACACATTATCAGCCTCTGCTCAGAGCAAGGCCAGTCTGAAATTACACTGAGTGTCACACGCTAGGCTACAGACACAATGGGTGACAGCACAGGGAAAAGCATCTTCTGTGCCCGGCTGATTTGTCCTGTTCACTTTTGGGTACGTGATTCTCACTGCCATTCATAAAGCATGTCTTCTGAAGAGAATTCTGATTTAATTCCTAACCTCCCCCTCTGCAAACACATCACTGAGTCAGACCCAGTTTAACAGATCTGAGCAGGCAGCTTAGAGTTTCTTAGTGCTCCTCTTCCCTGTCTGAAGTTCTCCAAAACCAAGGATGTTCATGTTTAGTTTAACCCTTTACCATCTAACAATTAATTTCAATTACTTGAGCAATGAAATATATCAGACTATCAAACTGAAACAAAGAAAGAAAAGCTTTCCTAAGAAGATAGCATGACAGGACATTTACTTTCTTCTCTGTAAGAACATACAAGTTTTCATTTCAAGAGAATATATGAGAGAAGTACTATTTTTAACAGACAATTAATGGTACATTTTCTGCTCTACAAGACTAGTTGTCCTTTTTTGTCCGAATATTCAGAATTTGCCTAGTAAAAGAAAGGATCTGACTGCAGCAGAAAGAAATCTTTCTAAAACAAAGACATGCTGAAAAAGTGAGACTTGCACTACTAGCAGAGAACATCTCTCAAGCCACATGGGTGAATTTTAACATTTATATCCCTGCTAACTAGACACAGGCTCAACCCAAAAACCACAAATATGGTGAAAGTCTGAAAGCAGATCTGAATTTTATAACTCACACCCCAACTCCTCTCTTAACAATGGCTGGAAAATGCTTTTAGAATCTCCTACAATATTTGTTCCATACACAGGAAATGAGTTTAATAGTACATCTTGGGGGATTAGCTTTGTTTAGCTGTCCAAACCTTTGATTCAAAGTCTGTAGATAGTATTGCTTTAGTTGCTACACAGAAATAGACATATTTCCTGATGGGATGCCTCCCTTGCTCACATGGTCATTCACCTTAATCCCTGTTAACTTTATAGGATGCTACAGTGCACATATCAGTGGCTGCAAAGGAAGTCCCTTATACAAGTTTCTTGGCCTCCCTCTGTTCACAGCATGAAAATGGTGAAGATAAATATACTGCTGAAGCATGGGAATTGGGAATTTGGATAAAAAATATTCCATTCTTGCACAGGAATTCCTCATTTCTAGACAACATAAAGCAGCTCCTGAGGATGAATTTACTGCTTTTCTGCTTCAGCATAGTGGGCTGTATTATGACCCTGTAATCCACTGTGAGCAAGGCAGCAGCAGAGAGCTGCACTGCCCTGGAGCTGTCTGAGAGATGACTGTGATTCACTGAATCACAGTTTCCTTTCCAATTTCCACTCTGCCTCAAGTAACACAGCCAGCACTGCCTCTGCACTGTCCTCTTCCCTAAATGATTCTGCTCATGAGCTGGGCTATGCTCCACTGTCTTTCCACTCAAAACCAGGCAAGTAAGGAAGTAGGAGATTTGAGGAGAAATTCTTTAAGCTCCAGAAATATGCACATGCTACACATATTTTATGTTAGCCATCTGTACAGTGGAGCAAGGTGTGGTTATTCAGTAGATACGGTGTGTACCTGCCTCAAGTCTTAGTTTGGTGTGCTAGACAAGACATGATTGCAAAAGATTCCTGGCGTTCCACACCAAATGCACACCCTGCTAGTTAGACCACCACATGGCTTTGTTTCTCCCCCAAGACTTAGTTTCTGAAGAATGCAGCATTTAAATCAAGCTAGAGGAAAGGCAACAGCTGTTAAAATAGAAGCATCTAACACATTTTGAGGCCTGAGGAACTGGGAGGGAAAGGAAGCACAGGGCAAGGACTGAGAAAGTGTGATCTGTGAGCCATAGGTGGCTAAGACAGCTTTCAGTGTCCAAAGGGAGAGGGGAAAAACCCTGAAAACAACAATAAAAACACACAGACTAAGAACCTTGATTCCAGCCAGACTGACCAAATTCTCCAAAACCACAGAGCTCCTAGATTAAAACCATCCTTACAATTCAATATTCAGAGAAATCATCCTTAAATACATAATAATAGGGATTGAGATGCCATAAAATCCTCTTTAGACAGGCAGAATATTCCTGAATTCTCTCCATATTTACAAGGAGTGGGGAGCAGGGAAGCTCCAGACTGGGATGTGCCTGGCTGCAACATGCAGCTCTGGGGCTGTGCTCACTGCTGCCAGGCTGACAGGACAATGAGTGACTCTTCAGCACCATATATTTAGCTGTGCTCTCTATTGTTTAAAAGAACAAATTACATTCGCAGCAGAGAATTTAGCAGGACCAACTAAAAAGCTTGGGAGTACCCATCACTAACCATCAGTCACCATCAGGCCTTTTAAACATGACCGTGGGTGATGCATCACAGACAGCACCAAAGCAGGAGGGAAGAGGTGTTAATTAACCTGTAAACCTGCCCCACTTTGTGCTCCACACAGCACAAAGGGCCGCCGGATTGGAGGCATAGTTCACCCTCATTATAAGGCTCTCCGTTACAAAGCCAGTGCAAAGAAAAGCCTACTGCTTTGACTCACCACCCCACTTCAGTTCTTTGTAAACATTTTGACATGCATTTCACTCATGTACAAACTCTGCTGCTCCAGAGAATAACCTTCAAGAGAGGGTAATTTTATTATTCAAGCAAACGCCAGAAAAACTTCATCTCCTTGCAAAGCTTCCAGTCGAACTGGTGCATCAGAGCCTGTCCTCGGTCGAATTTGAACAAACCTTTTCCTTCCCAATTTAGTTATGTCTGTGTAATCTGTTTCATTTAGTAACAGTGGTGGAAGTCTGGCATTCTCCTCATGCTGTATTTATACCTATTCTAGTTACACACATGCCATCCCTACATTCCTATTAATCTTGCCCTGATTTTATATGCATCACCAAGAGCAAGCTAGAGCAAAAAGCAAGAAGTCCACATCAGTTGTATGCACAAATCCTTGGACAGGCCTCCATGAGAGTGGAGATTGAGCTCATACATGAAAGACACATCCCTCTCACCACCTTCTACACCCTTGTCCAAAGTCTCATCAGCACGACTGAGAAGTAAAATACCATTTCTCTCTGTATGTCAGAACTGCTTTGATTAAGAAAAACTTTTTAGAATTAGACTTCTTGAGCCACTGGATTGTAACAAGAGCTGGACAGTTCAGAAAGGCCCGTTTCAGAAACATTTTAGGAAGATTACTGTAGATCAAAAGAAACAATGTAAGAGGCTGGGCTATTTTGCAAGGGGAGATTATATAAACTTCAAGGAGAATTCAAACATTCTTTTTCATTCTTACTTTGCTCAGGAAAGTAGGTGATAAATACCTGGCTTGTTCATAAAAACATAGCAATTAATTAAGAGTACAGCTGACACTGAAGTTCTTAATGAACTATAAATATTTCTCTGATGGAGAATGTGGGAAAAAGTGGATAAAATCAGTAGGTTCTAGGAGAAGACAAATGAGACTAAATGAGTGGCAAGTGTTTAGCTATTTTGGGTGAAGAGTGTATCTCTGTGAAGATATGAACAACCTTAGAAAAGATAGACACTTGTAGCTAGGATCTGGACTAGAATGCATGGCCCCTGGATCTCACTCCTAAACCACAGATTCAGAGTTTCAGAGAGCAGGCAGCACCACAGCAGTGGCTATCCATCCCTGGCCACCCACATCACAAACGCCTCCCAGCCCCACATCCCAGCCCAGACCAGCCTGCTAATCTCAGATGACTTCAAAGCCTACCTGCCTTGCAATCCAGGGAGTTTAAGAAAGCTGTGTTTAACCTATTACCCCACCTCCTTAAGTACCACAGGGCTGACATCCTAGCCATGAAAATCCCAACCACTAAGCAGAGACCCAAGGGGCATCACCAGCAGCCCCGTTAGGAGAGGCCCGTGCTGTTATCAGAGCCTGTGTCTGAACCACAGACAGCTTTAACCCCAGGGATGTTTCTGCCACACAAACCTGAATATAGAACATGGTCCAGCTCCACGTGCAAATAGATAACTCTGAGAAGTGCTGCACTAGAACATGCAGTTCCCAGCAGACTGAGCTACTAGAAATTTCAGTCCCAAGAAAATACAAAAAATTATTTTATGATTGAAACAAAAAGGGGCATAGCGCAGATATCCCATCTGTACTGGCTGTACTTCTGATGTGCCCATTCTCACCTCCTCCCCTTAACAACCAAGTCAATGATTTTGTTAGATTTGCATGTTTGCATGTTGTTTGCATGTTATATGCCTGCAAATTGAACTAATTTCGACTGTGTCCTCAATACCCTGATTTTGCCTTTCCATCCATTACCAAGCCTGTTTACATAAGCTGAAGATGCACTCCCTCCTCTGTCCACTTGCTTCTTTCAGGCCTCCCTTCAGAGGAGAGGTCAAGCCTTTCCTCTCACCAGCCCTCTCTCATCTTCTTTCTTAGGAGAACATTTTCACCCAGTCAGAGGGGATTGCATTTTGCTCTTTCCTGTTTGATGCATTGCTTGTGAGACAGGATCAAATGAGATTGAAGGCCCAGCAAGCCCCATGCTGTGTACCTTGCATAAAATGTACTTTCTCCTACACTAGAAAAAGGCTTACATGACATATATTTTTTATAAATATATATCTTGAAATTTTGAAAGTAGGCAAAAAAATTATAATATCATAAGGTGGCAAGGAATACAAAAGAAGAAAAAAAATCCACAGTGAATAGAATCCTTTTTTATAAAAAAGAAAACTATGCTTAACACAAACTCCTTCATGAATTCTCTTTATACTTCCAGCGACACAAATTCACCATTCTGCTGACACTGTTGCTGACGCTACTGAAAAAGTCACCCAAGATGGTTCATTTTAAAATAAAATTTTACAAGGAGACAAAATGGGGATTTGTAATAGAACATTTCCTTCCACTTAATCGCTGCATCATTACTGAGATGGTATAAAGTCCATTTGGTCTTTTAATTGATTTAATGATGAACATATAATATTTTGGGGATAACTCCCACAAAGACATCCAGTTAAAGGAGAAAAATCTTAAATTATAGTTGCCCAAAACAATCCTCCCCTAATTTACTTAATGCCAACAAAGAAGAGATCCCTGAAGTGAATTCTGTGTTTTTAATACTGCTATCAATTTTAATATTACCTTCATTCATTTCAAGTCACTGAGCAATTCTTAAGTATTTACAATCATCAGTCAAACAAGGAACAATTTCAGCTCTTTGACCTTAGAATCATGAGGTATAAACTTTCAACTTCCATAGGGAAGATATTTTTAAAACGAAGAGCGCATTTCCCAGAATAATGATGCTCTAATACTAAACAGCAGCTCAGTTATTTTGTGTTAAGAAACCAAAGCCCTTCTTACACAATTTCAAAGCAGCAGCTGTGACTTTGAAACTAGGAACTCATTCTGGCCACCTGCTTTAAAACCAGCCAAAATAAACGTGGTGGGATGGTTCCTGTTGATAGCCATGGGATGGCAGGGCAGCACAGGTTATTTGCTGCCAGGGCTCAGGTCCCAGACATCACTAACTTCTCCAGGATTTCATCTGGATGAAGACTTTGGGATCAAGCTGCATCTGAAAGCTGGATTAATTATTAAGTGCTAGTTTGCAGTCCTACTCAAGAGGAGCAAACCTTCATTGCACAGCTGAGATATATTGTTCACGGCATGCCATTCACAGTGTGGTGTTTTACTCCCACAGCAGATGATACTTCCTAATCCCTTGCCAAACAGAAAGCATTACGGTCTGGCTTACAAGGTATTGGTTTCTTTGAAGAAAGAGTTTGTTTTGCTGCTGTGTTTTTTGTTGGTTTTGGGGTTTTTTTTAATAACTCAAACACATCAATAATAGCAGTAATGGTAAACTATGAATTATTACTTTGAATCCTCAAACTAGCCTACTTCTTCTAGACCTACTAAATGCAAAAAAACATTGCAAAAAATAGTGTCCACCAGTGCAACTTAGGTGAACACTAACTAAACCTTCCCAGATCCACAACCACAGCAAATGTAGCACAGTGTACCTCAGAAGATATTTCAGGGCCTAATCCTGCTCTCAGCAGAATTAACAGAGAGTTACTGAACTTCCATAGTGAAAGGATTTGGCCTACAAAATCTCAGCCATTTCTAATTCTCACTGCTAAAATGCAAATGTGGTCCCCCTCAAAAAACTCCACTACAAAGTACTACAGAAGGAAAAGAAACCTTAAATATTTAAAAACATACAAACATGTTCCTAAAAGTTTAATTTAATATGACATTGTTAAAGAACGAGAGAAAAAAAGAAAAAAAAAATCAGGTCATTCACAAGTGTCCTAAGTTCTTTCTGCTTTCTACCCCTCTGTGCCTTGCTTTCCCCCTTGCACTCTCCTTGTGCAGGGGCACATTTCAGACAAAGCAGCCACTGTAACACTCACAGTGCCCAGGTGGGAACACACTCTTCTCCTTATGGCCAGCAAGGGACACACGCTTTGATCTTCAAGGAAAAGACTCTGGATGGTGCAATTCAAAAGGCTGCTACAAGTTTATTTCTTGTTTTTTTTCCCTTCCCTATAAATTATCCCTCCTTTTGATATCTATTCTTGCTCTTGAAAAAAAAAAATAAAAATACACACATCAAGTTAAGATGAAAACTGCCCACACGACAAGTTTGTGTTTACAAGCTTAAGAGCAAGTTTCACTTGAACACAGGTCAATGCCTCTTTAAGAAAACATCACATACCAAAAAAATCACACATGGTTAGAACACATCATGAGCAGAGAGGAATTGTGGACTCAGTCTGTGAGGCACCGAGCCAGCCTGAGAAGCCCTTTGAAGTTAGAAAAACATCCTCTGGTCAGAGCACATTTGTGAAGCCGTGGGACAGGCGCTTTAAACAACATTCACTCGAGATCACCTGCGGTGTGCCAGCGGATTGGCGCCTGGGCAACTTCAACAACGTAACCCTTTCTACTCCACCAAGATCACTCACTCCAAAATCCCTCCTATCAACAGCACAGTCACAAACTGCGTGGCAAAGCATGCACCTTTCCCTCTCTGTACAGCTCAGGCAGGCAGTTCCAGCAGAAGTTGGGGAAAACCCAGCCACAAGCAGACCTTGGTCAGCAGAAGAAAGGCCACTGTCCCTGGCCACAGCAGTGCTGGCACAGAGGGAAGGCATCACCGTGCAAAGCTGCACAAGGCACAACAGAGTCAGGAACGCACCAGGCATGACACAGAACACTGCTCATCACCCTTGGCAGGAGAAGGAACATGCTCAGCTGTGGAAGGCTAAGTCCAGGTAACACAAGGGGTTTTTCCTCTCCCACCAACACACAGATAAGACTGAACATCAGAAGACATTTCTAGCAAGGCAGCTCCCTCTGCCCAGCTCTGCCATCAGCTACTAGCACCCAGCTCCCTAGCAGCAGTGAGCTGTGCCAGCCCAGTTTAAAGCACATCCACCCCCTGATCTGGCACTCTCAGGCTGGAGTGCCTCTCAGAAGAGTCTCTAACTGAAGGCAGCAGTGGCTGCCCAGTCCTCACCCTGCTGGATACTGGAATTGATGTGCAGCAGCAGATCAGCTTGACTGGAGCCCATGTCCATTGAGACAGTGGAAGGAGCAAGCCTCACCCTGCCTTTGGACAGGGTTCCTGCTGCTATCAGGAGGCACTCAGACTGCACACCAGGCCAGGACTCTTTCCTTCCTTAACACATACCTCTAAAGGCACATCATTAGCATTTTTCTCATCTAACCATTCTGCTCTTCTGTGTTTGACAAGCTTTCCTACTTTCCCCAGTGGTGGTGAAATTCCCCTCATTTCTGAGGAGGCAGGACTGCCAGTGCTGCCATCAGAAACACATGAGGAGAGTCAGATTACCCTGGCAGAGCTAATAAGGGACCTCACAGCCCTTCTGCTTCTCCCACAGGACATTACCCATTGTCTGTTATTCAATTACTGACAAATCTAGGGGGCTTCCCACTGCAGTGCCTTTGCTTTCTGTCTTTCCAAAATGGGGAAAATCAGAGGTGGTCACAGATTAAAGGCCGGTTGTTTTAGCAGAGGTTTGTTCTGTATTTGAACACATGTATGTTTACTGAATAAGCACAAACACCTGGATGCTGCAGTCTAGCTGGTCCCTCCCGGATAGCAGCAAATGCCCAAGGATACAGTGCCTTACTTTTGAATTTCAGTACGGAGTTCTCACAACTTTTCTTTTTCTCCTATATGGCATTTAAAAAAAAAAAAAAAGAAATCAAACACTCATCTGGAAAAGAGTGCCATGGCAAGGCTGATGACCAAATTCCAGTGAAGTCTATATAGCATCTGTGAATACAATACTTCCTTTCCAAATGCTATGGGGTTTTTTTTCTTTCTTTTTTGTTACACACCACCACATTGCAGTCTGAGAGCAACTGTCTTTCAAAGTAAAGCCCTGTACAATAGCTTTCACAGGAAGAGATCTCATTTACTTCTTTATGCCATGCATTAGTCCAGAGTTAAAGATTTTGTGTGCTTCCTATTAGTCATAAATAAATGATTGAAAACACCCTTAGAGTAAAAGAAAAAAAAAAATGAGATGTGGTTCAATACTTGAACAAACCAACCTAATTAGATAAAAAAACACCTTCATACAATAAAAATGTGGCATTTTAATGGGTATTAAGCAGTGCTGTGGGAATAGCCTCTTTCAAAACATGCTTTTTAAACCTATCTGGAAAATTACATTGCTAATTACAAATGGGATTTTAAGTGGCAGTACAGCTGGGAAAAACTTTTGTGAACCTGTCATAAAATAATCAGATAAACTTCATCTGCAGGGGAAAATACACTGCCATTACACCAGCAATGTAGCTGCCAGATTAAAAGAATATTAGTCTCGTGAACCTTCCCTCATCTTCCACTGATGTGGCAGAGAACCCAATACAAAACCACTAAAACCAATGAGAAGCTTCCCCTCTATTACAGCAGGACTTTTGCATAAAGCATCACAGAAATAATGCAGGATTTTTAAAAATTATAGAAACAGTCTTACCTGACTGCACCGAGTTAGTTAAAAATATACATTTAAATGTAAATTATTTATGGGATTTGAAAAAACTCCTTTTACCTATAAATCCACATCAGGAACAAGACCTTGCACATAAGCTTTGCATAAATAAGAGTGGCTTTAACTGAGATAACCTATGAAGTTTATCCTCAAAATAAAATTAAATATTCAGGATGGCTAAATGAGGCACAGTTTTTCCATGGGAAAAAATATCAAAGTATTATTTATTTTCCTGTAGGTACTTGTTTTGAAAAGCCCTTCCTCCCCACCTGGCCTTCTGCTAAAAGCCACAATCTACATTTAAACAGTGTGTACGCTTTAGAAAATTATCAACCATCTTTTTTTACAGCAGGAGCTTATGAAATTATTTGATCCACTTTTCATATAGAACGTCTATGGCTGACCATAAATAGGCAGGCTCCCAGTATAAACTTACCAGGAGTACATCAAAGACCTTCCTCTAGGATCAGACGATTGATTTCTTCAATGCTTTTTAGAATTTCTTCCAGGATATTTTGGGTTATTGCCTTAGACCTTTGCTCAGCTGGAATGACAGATATTCTGTTTGCTGGACTGTGATGTTCTCTCTTTACAGGGGAATGACTGTCCGTAGTGTATACACACGTACACTACATGAACAGAGAGAGACTTGGAGAGTTCACAGGCAAAATTATTATTTATTGTTTCAAAAAGAGCAGTTTATTACAGCAACACTGATACAGGCTTAACCGCAGCATCTTACGCAATACAGAGACTGCTTGTTATTCTGTGAGCTCAGGGCTGGGACTCTGCTCTGAGAAATCCCCACTCCCCCAAACAGGCATTTGTTCTTCCTATTCACACAAGGCTTAGCCTTACAGCTACTACCCTCTTTACCCAACTCTCTTGAAACTAACTGTCCTGGAAGTATGAAAGATTTTTAAGATAGGACAAGAAGCAGCTTAGTCCTTACCTACCACTATCAAATCTTTGGGGAATCAGACAGCAAACTATCTCCGAGGGCAATGTGACACACTACCCACCGTTCTCCTTCCTCCCCCAAGACAAATCTGTCACCTCCATACCACTCATCATCCGCATCAGAGTGTGGATCAAAAGATCCGAGGCTGCTCCCAAATCCCATTTCTCCTGCAAGACGGTACTTTGTTCTGTCACTTCCCTACTGAGTCTATCCCCTTATTTTATGCCTCACAGCATGTGTGGCTGCACCCCAAGATCAAACACCCATGCATGATTTTCTTTCACAGATCTTGAATCACAATGTTATACTTTAATAGGAACCTCAATATACTTAATCCCTTTAAAGCTGCCACAGTAATGCCCCCAAATGCATTAAATTCCACCCTAATCACAAAATACAAAGTATTTCTCTGGGTGGACAGTGCACAGACTGTTCTGACCACATGCCAATCCACCTCTAAGCTAAAGCAACATACACTGCCCGCATTTGTTAGTCAGAAGTCCAAGGATACATGGCTAAAAATTCCAGACACCTGAAATGTCCTATGCTGCAAATTTTGCTTGAAACATAGCTAAACATTTAAGGGAGGATCTCATATTCTCAAGCCATTCTCATTGCAAATGACACAAAGAAACAAGAGCCACTGAGCCCTGCATTTAAATCCAAACCCACTCAAACTGAAAGCAAGGCTGGTAGATGCCCCCTTTCAAGGTGTAATTGAGACACCCAGCCATCAGTCAACTCAATGAGTTTCAGAGTCCACTGAATTCTCAGACTGAGGAGGGCTAATGGACAAAATTACCAAATTATTGGAGCATTGACAAAAGGCTGAAAAACTGCTTGCCTGATAAAGTTTAATACTTGTCAACAAGACTTATTAACAGCCCTAGGTTTAAGGAACCTACCTTCTATGTACATTTGGCAGGGACCTTGGTTTGAACCAAGGAACCACAGGGTCTGCTGCTCCCCTGCTGAGGGGTTGGTCACTGCTGGGACCCTTTAGATGTATTTTTACAGGGCTCTTCTTGGCCATTGAGGAGCTTCTCAGGCACTGATAGCATTTCAGTCTCCTGTGGCCACTGTCTGGTCATCAGAGGAGCAAAAAGATTTATACCAGCAGAAGTTTTACAGACCAAAACAATAGGACCATTTATTGCTCTATAATATACAATAGGCCAAACCACAGAATTGCAGAGTGGCTCAGGCTGGAAGGGACCACATCATCTGGGTCATCTGCTCCAGCAGGGCCATCCCTGGGCACAGGTCACAGGATTGTGTCCAGAAGGTTCTTGAATCTCTCCAGTGAAGGGAGACTCCACAGCCTCTTGGACAGCCTGATGCAGGGTTTGGTCACTGCACAAGTTCTTCCTCATGTTCAGGTGGAAATTTCTGTGCATCAGTTTCTTCCAGTTGTTTCTTCTCCTATTACTTAGCACAACCAAGCAGAGCCTGGCTCCAGCCTCTTGACACCCTCCCTCCAGATACTGATAGACAGTGATGAGGGCCCCTCTCAGCCACCTTTTCTGAAAGTGCTACAGGACCACTCCAAAAGACACTGCAGCACTCCTTAAACAATTAAATTCTGTATGGCTAAACCACAAGTACTCCTGAGGTACGATGGGCACCTCTCAGGTGATGTGAGACACATCACAAAACAAAGAGATTTGGGAATCCAGCTGAACACTTGCTTACAGACAAAAGCCTGTTGGAAAGCCAAGTCCCACGGCAAGTTATTTAACAGTGGACAGCAAGTTACAAGGCAACAAAAAACATGCCATATTGCTCTGATGACAATAAATCCAGAAGCCTACAGAAAGTGAATGTCCTGTACAACAGATCCCCTTGCAGAGACACCAGGGGAGCAGTGGCTGAACGCACACAAACCATTTCCCCTTTCTCTTAGCTTACACTAAAAGCCAACACAGCCCTTTCACCACAGCTAACACCACTGGCTTTCCACTACTGCAATGAGAAACGTCATGAGATATTGCAATAGAAACACGCTTTGCTGGCTCAAAAATCAGACACAATGAAGATTTTGCATTTGGAACTTTGTTCATAATTCCTGAATGCAATACAGTCCAACTCAGTCTCATAACTGTAGTTACTCTGTAGGAGTAAATACAGGCTTAGTTTTGCTGCCAATGTTGGCAGATATGACTAAATAAATTCACAGAGAAAGTATATTTGACCCTTCCTTCACATTAATTTTTTTAACTAAAACTTTACTTCATTTTCCATGAAAAGGTTTTAAACTATGTGATATTTATAGATAACTATCAAGTATTCAAAGTAACTGGGATATGAAGAAAAATTAGTTCCATTAAAAAAAGAAACAACCAAAAAACAACTTCAAGTATTTCATATGTCTGAACATCTACCATTTGCTTTCCAACCAAGGTTTGATGCTGACATTCACGAAGCAAAATCCGTCTGCAAGGATTTCTATAAAGGCCAACATCTGCAGCACTGGGAGCAATGTTCCATTCTGATTTAAATATCATTGCTGAACAATTATTTCCCCAACTTTGGAAAAACTAACTCCTACAAAGTTTCAGTACTCAAGAGACTTCTCTTTCCTCTGTTCATAACTCAACTCAAAAGAAACCGTAAAAGTCAACTGAGATGATCTTCTGAAGGGTGCATACAAATAGCTACTTACTGAGCTGCTCCTGGGTCTTATTACAGATCCCAAAACCTACAGAAAACCCTTCTGTTAATGAATGCTGCTGTAAAGAACATTCCCCTGTGTCAACTATCATGTGCTCTAAACATCCCTTTTTTGTTATAACTAAAGTTTTAGTGTGAAGTCTGGACTGCATTATTTACATTTAAGATACTAAAGAATATAACGAATTGTTGTTACTTTTCATCCCAGATTACAGAAGAGAATACACTCCACAACCAAGGCCTTCTCATTCAGAAGAACTAAAGTTTCACTAAGCCAACAGGGACTATCAGGAGCTCAAGAGACACAGATGAGGACTTGACCCAGCTACTACAGAGAATATGTTTTCTTCTTACAAATACCAACCTAAGTAACTCCACTTTGGCGGGGGTGGGAGAAGGAGGGTTGTTAGAGATCAAAAAAAAGAGTTCCTTTAATGAGATTGTTTGCAGAAACTTCATGGGCCATTCGGCTTTCCAATCAACATGCCAAATTAAAAGTGCACCACATTAAATCTGAAACACCTATAAAACAAGCCCTGATGAAATACAGACAGTCTTCCATCTACCTCCTCCATATGGCTCAGGCAAAGTCAACTTTTAATTTCATAACACAAAATATTTAATTTATGCTTTTCTTCATATGTCAATTTAACCTCTGGCACATAGCTTTGAAACCATATAAGGATGCCTAACACTTTCCATATGGCAACTGAATTGTGGCTTTTAATTGCACCAACTGGTATCATTCAAGGATAATTCCCCTGGAATCCAGCTTTCTGCTACAGTATTGGCCAATTCACTAATCTCATCACCATGGCACTAATACTTGCAGAGACTCTTTGATTGTTAATATTCATATTATAATTTTCCCAAACCAGAGCTGTCAAGATATACTATGTACACCACTAATTAAATTATCTTGGTTTGTTGGCACCAAATTTCAACACTAAATAAGATTCTGCTTTTCTCTCCCTCAATACAAAGTTTGGTAATTTTATTTTAAATGCCATAGACAATATTTTTGTGTACTAAAATACTTTTTAGTCATACCAATATCAAGAACTGCTGGGCCTGTTGTTTATTTTCACCTTCAGAGTCAATAAAAATAATTATTTATATAGTACTGACAGTAATGGACTTGAAAACATTTCAGTTAAAAAAAATCACTTCAAGCAATCACTCGAGATAACATCCAAGGAAACTTTCATTGCTCTTGTCACCATACCAGTAAGAAGGCAGACTTTCAAATGTCACTTTACCCACTAAATGACCCCAAAGTAGTGCTACAATTAAATCCTGTATTTCAACAGCCTTTAAGCCATACCATGTACATAACACCAAAAAAAAATCCCATTTATGTTTATTATTTTCATTTTGGATGAGTGACCTACAGCTGTGTCTTCTGTAAGGCGATGTATTTTTAATATACACACACAATTTAACAGTGGGGGACTAGGAAGGGCTTCTTTTTTAATTTAAGATTGATCATACTAGAGGAGCAGTGAAGTTGACACTGGTGTTGTCTCCTCTCAGCCATGCAAGGAATGCCCATTAATGTCACTGGCAGTTACAGGCACAGAACAAATGGAGAACAAGCCCCACCTCTGAAGGACTGATGCGCCTCAGAATTTCATACTGTGTCAGTCCCAAACCAGATACTCAACTCTAATTAATATCAATTAGGGTTGAACATGGGGATTGCTAGTACTAACAAGCTCAGTGGAAGTGGTAAGCTAAAGTAATTTCTATTTTACCTAAAATGATTACCTACAATGTTGTTCACTGACAGTTGGTTTGAAATCTAATTAAAAATAGGATATTTTTTCCATTCCCAAGCACAGATGTCAATGAGATGCACAAGAACCTGGTAAAATTTCTTATGGCTTTGAAGATAAAAGTAAATGGAACTAAGCAAATGTCATATTTAATATTCCCCCCTCTAGCATAGAACCATTTCTCAGTTAAATAAATAAATACATGAATATTTGCAAACAATGTTGATTTCCAAAAATAGTTTGTAAAAGTAAACACACTGAATAAATTTAAGCGTAAGAATTATACAGGATAATCCACAGTATCAGAAAAACCTTTCTGGATACAAGTTAACTCATTCAAAAAGCAGCAAAAGAAGCGTATTCAGTTGCTAGCAGATTTACAGCCTCAGTGGTTTCAATTAGCTTTGAAACCAGAAGATGACTCTGGACCTCATACTTTTCATGGATGCAACAGAATTCCTTTTCCCTTTAATCCCCCACGATGTGGAAGCTGCAGGCCAGCAGAGTCATTAAAACCCTTGGGGCAGAGCAGCCCCTGCCGGGCGGGTGGCAACGCTTTAATGAGCGCGGAGCTCCCACCCAGCTCAGCGCCCACCACACCACCTCCCTGCCCACGCCTGCACCCGACCATCCACCAGCAGAGCCCTCCCAGAGCACTTCTGGCAACAGCTGGACGCTAATCACTACTCTATCAGTGAATTGGAGGGGAGAGACAGAGGGCTAGGACACGACAGGGACAACACATCAGCTGAGGGAAGTCTTCTCTGAGAAACTCTCAGAAGGAGTCGTATCATGGAACTCGCCTTGAGTGAAGTGATGTAAAGACCTCCCCTACACAACAATTGTAAATTCAATCATTCTAGAGAGGACTACAAATGAAACTTTACTGCTTTCCTGTATTAGTTACTCATTCCTCTTGTAAAATACTGCATGAATTGCCTGAACTTCAGTGTCATCTCCCCTGGATGACTAACTTTAGCAGAACAATTCACTGTCTGTTCTTGAGAGAAACAGACTTCCAACTACAACCAAGACAGGGCTTTTGGCTTGCAGACAGTAAAATAAATCAAACTGTACTATCACATCCAAGTTTTGATTAAAATTATTCAAATTTTGAATTTTCAGTCTTGGGAGTTCTTCAGGCTAGGTGCTCTCCTCTCCCATCAACAGATCTTTGAAAGTTAACTGAATTTCACCAAATTCAGGCCCTACATACTAACAAAACCATCATCAACAAAGCTCTGGTTAACAACTCCTACTAGGAAAATTACTTCTAGGACCATTATTTTTTTAACACAGCTGTATGTTTCTGTGAATGCAGGTATTTTCATCAGCGTCTGATCTAACTCTTTCTGCCATAAGTCACAAACACGATAACCTGGGATCTTTTTTGGGGGGGAAAACACTGTGTTTTACTGAGAAATCACAGTTTCAGCTGTAGCACAATAAAACTGTACCATTCCACAGAGCTTTGTAAGCTTATTGAACATTTTAGGATGAATTTTGAAGCAGTAAGGAGAAGATTCAAGTGCAGTAAGGTATATTAAAGTGCAACACTAGTACGCTATTGGGGACTACACCACTGTCCCACACGACCCCGTGACTAACCATTAGCAGAAGAAACTACTATTTGTACATCTTGAGGAGACCAAAGAACCAAGAGGTTAGGCTACAATTCCCTTTGTATCTTGGTATAATTATACAAGAGATCAAAGAGATCTCAGAAGAGAATGCAGCCATGCAGCCTCAGTTATGGAGTCAATAGCTGTGACTCCGTAATCCTTGTCAAAATGACTGTACATATGGCACATCTGGTTCCAATGTAGGATTAGAAATTCATCCTTACATATTCCAAAAGTTCGTATTTTAAAGGAACTTTAATGTAGCTGTCTCAGTGTGCCTGTGACAGGATGACAATTAAACTAAATCAACAAGCAGGCTATACACACACAGAGATACTACCTATACATTAGGCAACAAATGGCAAATATTTTTGAACATTCAGAAACATCTCAATAAGTATGACAGTAAAAGGCCTCATGGGAACGGTGCTTTTAAACACACTTAAACCTATTTACAGTTTTATAATGTACTAAAACTGTAGACTAATATTTAGTTAATGGCTTGCTAATTGCTGAGCCATCAAGAGGAGGACTTCCTCTTGAGTAAGAGGGGAAATACTGTTCTACTGTCATTCCAGCTGAGCAGACCTCACCAACTGAAGAGGGTTGTGAATAGAAAGGACCTTTGACAAAATATATTTTCTTCTTTTCAGAAAGCAAATCACCCTTGTGGAAGAAAATACATTTCACAAACTAAAGTCAAAGTTTTCAGCTTTAACTCTTTATATTAAATCTTTGTTTAGTTTGATGAGTTGGGCTTCTTTTCTAGAAAACATACATGCGAAAGGTAGAACATACGTAAAAAACGTGACTTACAAAAACTGGGATAATTAGAAAATAATTAAAAACAGGTGCTCTTACTCTTTGCATCTGTATCATAGTACATACTCTTGTTAGTGAGAACTTCTTTCTTTGAACATATTGTTTCCTAGTAAAGCACAATAAATATCACTTCAACCAATCATACCTGCAAGTTGAAGGTGATTATATTCATCAGTTACAACAAATCAATGTCTTACCCCTTTGTCTTTACTTCTAGTGACTCACACAATTTATGCTCCTCAAAATACAATACTGGTGGAATATGAAATGTCATCATTAGCTTTTCCCATACTACACATCTTCTACTCACACATCCCACCTAAAATGAAGCATTCTTGACTTGCAAGTGAATTTTTCCTGAGACACAAGAAGTCCAGGCTTCTGACAATACAACTGGTAGCTGACAAAGCAAAGAGCCTGCAGGAGGTTTGGTGGCCCTGGCTCCGCTTGTGCTTTCAAAGCCACACTGCTTGCTGGGAAGCACAGATTCCAATCTCCCCATCTCTCAGGTTACCTTTCCAGTGATGAAACTTTCAGGGCTTGATCCAAAGTCAATGGAAGTCTTTCAGTAAACATCAATAAGCTCTGGATCACACCCTGAAACACTATGAGGACCATATCTAAGTAATGTTAAGTCTGTTTACCTCCCATCATGCCTCTTTGTTTAAAGAGACAACATTAAAAATAAATAAAAGAAAACGGCAACTGAAATGCTTCCTCCAGCCCAGCTTTACAAGGAGGACTGAAGGGAAGAGAAGGGGTGGAAAGTGACCAGTGAGACAGCCGGGACAAGCAACTGGCACAGCAACTCTGGTGGGGAAAGTCAGCCTCACGTTATTAGCAAAGAGCAAATAAATAACAGTAACTCTTCGGGGACTTCTCCTTGACTGCCAAAATGTCACAGGCAAACTTGTGCACTAATCAGGGCTCACAAGCTATCGCACACTGGCTGGGTGCTGGGCTTTCCCCAGAGATTGTTTGTTCCTGTTTGTGAAAGGTTTTGTTCTAATCTTGCTGCCCAGACACCAGCAGTCAGGTTCCCTTACTCCTCTGGCTTTTGTACCCTCACCAAGTTTGCTCTGCAGCTTCTAACTTCATCAAAGGACTGAAGGAAACCACCCACAGGGCAGCGCCTCGGAGCAACATTAGGGCAAAGAAAACCTTCCTTTGCACAACAGCCCCTTGGGAGGGAAAGAGGGATGTAGAAAGAGCTTTTGCCTTTCAGTATTTCAAAGGGAAGGGGCGGGGGGGCAGCGAGGAAGCTGACATACCCTGGCGCTGGAGAGCCTGCACACGGCGCGGTGCTGGCAGCCGTGCTGGAGTCCCGAGCTGCTGCCGCCGCTGCTGCTGCCCCCGGAGTATTTCTGCTTCACCATCCAGTCCTCCAGCCCTCTGCGAGCCAGAGAGGCGTTCACCGCAAAACTATCACCTAGAAAAGAGGAGACAATGCCGCCGCTGAGCCGCCCGCAGAGCCCGCCCGACCCCCGCGGCCATCCCGGGCTGGGGCTGGGGCTGGAGCCGGGACTGGCACCGGGGCTGGAGCCGGGACTGGCACCGGGGCTGGAGCCGGGACTGGCACCGGGGCTGGGGCTGGCAGCGGGGCTGGGAGCGGGGCGGCCGCGCAGACAGCAAAGCGCGGCGGAAAGTTGAGGGGAGAGGGCAGGGGGCCGGGGGCAGCCGGCCGGACCGGGGGAAGGCGTTCAAAGTTACTAACAGAGAGGAGCCATCCCTACCTTCTGGACTTTCTCTGGGTTTACAAACGGCAGCTAGGCAGATCCGGAGGAAAGTGTGTGAGGGAAATAATAAAGGAAGATCGTTAGACACCAGTATAAAATCACAGCAACAAACCGAGTAAAATCCGAATAAAGGGAAGGGGCTAAGGAAGTAGCAAGTGAAAGGAACTAACCATGTTTCGAATGAAGTTTCCCCATCTCTCTGCATTGATCTGCAATTACGATTCATTTGACTGTTTTCAGTAGAGTCAGGTTCGCTTGTTGTTATTTTTTGTAGATATATAAAATCCCAGCGTGTTTAGAAATCCATGTGCTCCGCTTCTCCCTGCTAACACACGAGCGAGCTCAAATCTCAGCTCCTCTCCTGCAGCACGGTCCGGCGTCCCCCTCTCCGCTCCAGCCTTCCTCCTCTCTCCTCTCTTTCCCAAAGACAGAGGCGGTTACAAAAGACCTTACTTCACCCACCGGGGAACATGATTGACACCTCATTGAGATTAGACCACTTGCAGGCAGCCTCCGCCTTCCCATTGGGCCGCGGCGGCAGATGAAAGGGGCGAGTGAGCCTTTTGGAGGCTCAAAAAGGAAAAAGGAAAAAAAAAAAAAAAAAGAAGAAGAAGAAGAAGAAGAAAGAAAAAGGAGCAGCCGGGGCGCGTTTCACTTCCAGCCAGGCACGGGCGGCGGGGCCGGCCCCGCTCCGCGCAGCCCCGGGGGCGCCGGGTGGACAAGGCGCCCGCTGCCCCCCGGCCCGGCCCGGCCCGGCCCGGCTCGGCCCCGCCGCCAGCGCCGCCCTCCGCAGCCGCCGAGCCCCGCGGGCCGCGCCCCCGAGCAGCGGCCGGACCCGGCACGGGCCGGCCCCGGGCTCCGCTCGGGTCGCGCCGCCGCCCGCTGGGCTCCGGGCACCCCGCACGCCGCTGAGCCCCTCCGCTCCCCGCTCCGCCGATCTGGATCGCGGAGGAAGCCAGCGTGTCCGGAAAAGCAGTTGTTTTGCTGACTTGGTCGTGTAAATTGTTTTTCACGGGCATCCCTTCGCACACAAGTGGTCCTAATGAAGTAACTGTTAATGCCAAAATGCAGCTCTCGAGGTCAGGTCCGGAACCCTTTCTCAGTGATTCTAAATGTTGCAGCAGGAGGACAAAATCTCTCTCAGCTTTTTTTCATTATTATTTAAGTAGATGAGATTTACAAAGAATCTCCCCTACTTCTCCAAATTATGAATGGTGTGGGTTTTACATAGAGCATAAACTAAAGGGAAACTTGCTGTTTCATAAAGATAGTTCTCACAGTCATTAAAATTTTGCTTTCTTCCTCTGGCTGGTCATTATATTTCTGTTTATGAAAATCACATCTCCCTGGAGATCCTTGTAGTTCAACTAGGAGAGATAAAAGGGAGTACGTAGTAGATTCAGAACAAGAAAAAATGAAGACTTCTGAGAATTTAACTCAAGAAACTACTAGTCAAACTATGTAGGGTTTGACCCAGATGGGCCTGGTCCAAAAAACTTCAAGGCCACATCTGTGCTTTCAAATCCATATGTTTCAAGCACAGGGAGGAAGGAGTTAGACTAGGGAGCTCATCTGAAAAAAGATTCAAAGCATATGTAGTAACACTTCTGCAGGGAATTGGGACCGGGAGAGGAGGGTCAGGCTTGGAGCTCATTTTTAGAAGGAATTCCAAAGCACATGGATGTGGTGAAGGTCTGGTATGAAACAACTGCACAGCACAGCCAATGCAATGCCATTAAATGAACCGTTTCAACCCAAATTGTTCTTTGGATGATTGCAAAGTCGTTTCTCACATTATTCCAACTATTTATCTGTCTAGAAAAGAAAGCCCTTGCATTGTGAAATGCAGCCATTGCAACAGCATCATTGCTTGTCAAATAGCTAATAACATGCATTTTTTGTGAATTTCTTTTTTATGTATTTTAATAATGTGTTTGGCCCATTTTTAATATTTGTATTTTGGTGACATATTTGTTCCTTTGAAGATTGTGTCTTGTTTTGGGGAGGTCAAAGAGGGGAAGAAAATTACTTAGATGAAGCCAGTTCATTGGGGCATGAGCTTCACTTCGACTGTGAAAACTTGTAAAAATTTTCTGATTCATATGAAGAAATTCAAAATCCTAATACCTCAGGTTGGCATAAGCACAAGTACCCTTTAAAACTTCATCAGCAAATATTTTATTTGGAGTATCACTTATCTTCACTGTTTATGACAAATAGAGAACAGCTTAGCATAAGTGACCCCAAATGGGATGGGCCTATCCATTCATCTTGTGAGATGGTGCTCACATTCAGCTCTTGGGAATAAAACAAGGCCTTAGAAATGTCTGAAGTTCAGCAGGTCTGCTGAAGTGGGCAGGGGAAGAAGCCCTGGCTTTCTTTCACAGCAGATTACAGAGGTCCACTTGTGTTGAGGAACTTGTGTTCAGAACACAGCCACTCTTGTGCACAACTGCCTTCGCATACGCAACATTTGTTAGAGTTTAAAGCAAGCCCTTTCTCATTACAGTCAATGACATACCCTGCAGAACCAGCACAGGAGAGCAAATCTGACAAAAGAATCCCAAATGTCAGTAGCTGACTCCATGTACAATGGATTCATGATTTGCTTGGGCACAGGACTAACACAATAACAACTGGTGACGTTACTCTGGGTATGAATCACAACTGCAGCTAATTCTTCCTCCACCTGGGAGAAAGTTTTAGCTACTCTCAAAGTGACAAATCTTGCGATTCTCAGCGTGGTTTTGCTCAGACATCAAATTCCGGTTGATTTCAGGAGAATTTAGCATGGTATTACAACTAAACTGGAACTTCAAGGTTTGATTCAGTATATAATGATCCTCAATCTACAGAGACCTCAAGGCACACAAAGATTTTTGGTTTTCCTTCCATGGGGCCAGAAGTGTGTTAAGTAGTGACGTCTAATAAAATATGACAGTCAAGTACACCATTCACAGAACAGTACTAATGATTAAAGGATCTCCAACCCAGTGACCTCAGTGGAATTCTTAACGTTCGAAAGCTATGAGATAGAGTATTATTCATTGCCCTTTCATTAGGGCTGACTACACTCCACTTTTTCAGAAGATGGAAAACCCTTCTGAACCTTGCTATACTATAAAGCAGTTGATGATATGAAGTGCTTCTTAGCCAAGGAGCAAGTGAATAAGACCATTCTAGGAATTCATTGACAATATTCAATAGCATCGCAAAATTAATGACAATAGTTGCAATAGCAAGAGTTACCTGATAGATGAAAGCACCACACTGATTTTCCTGTCTGGGTAGTGGTAAGATACTGCTTTCCAGTTCTTCTTCTTTATCTCCTTCCTTTTCTTGCGCTGTCCTGCCATGTTCCCTCCAGCTGGAGATGAAAGAAGGCTGGTATTGGCCTCCCACAGTCTCAGGTGGGTGCTGTTCTCTTCCACCTGGAAGTAGCATGCTGGTCATGCTACACCACCTCCAGAATAAGTGAGGGTTGATACATGTTTTTCAAAGTTGAAAAGCCCCATGTAATTCTTAAAAAAAACCAAAACCAAAGGCACACAGAAGCAGTAAAGTGGAAACTGTGTGGTTCGTCCTCTGCATTAAACAATCCATATTGAACAGAAGTGTTTTAAGAAAATGTTGTTCAGTTGTGAAGGAAAAACATATATGTGCTCTCAGCAGCATTGACAGGGACAATGGATCATATGTAAGCTCTTAATATTTCCAGGATGCCGCTGATACAGAATTTTTAACCTCATCACTCTCAGAATCACAGATGGTCGTCACAAACCACACTCAGCCTCCATTTCAACCACGTTCCAACCAAATCCCTTTTAGTCCATCAACAAAGAATTACCCACAGCAATGATACCTCTCCAACAATTGCCTCAATCACTACCCTGCTGATGCATTTAGGGCCACAAACCGTTTTATGAACATTTAAATTTTGGTTTGGTGACCACATGAGTGCTTTGCCTGCTCATTCCCAACACATAAATCAGATGCCTGTGACCAGACACTGTTTTAGCTTTTGGGCCTTTGTCCTTGTACCTCTGGTCTTGGCAGTTTTTTCAGCACTTTTGCCTTAGGCATTTTTGCAATCAGGCTTGTTAGCACCTCCTGGCTTTAGCAACTTTGCAGCCTTTGCTTATTGCCTCAAAGCTTTGGCATGAGTCTGCACTGTGGCATCCTTTCAACTCCAAACATACTTGCTTCACAGGTTTTCCTTGGGTTTTTCTTGGATGTCAGCAACTGCCCTGACCCTAGAGGGGGAAGAAAGACTGATCAGCAAGTTCAAACAGTGTCTGTGCAGCAGAAAGATGTCTATCACAAATGAGTACATTCACTACATCACCTGCCAAATATTGCACATGCTCAGGCACCATGAGAAATTTTTCCAGGCCTTCTTCAAGATTACTTCTATAAATCTTCTGAGAGCCTGTGAAGATTGGAGAAAACCCTGGCAAACTTTGTAGTCCCAGACTGTAAGACCACTGTGTCTCCATACTCCAGTGGATATAGTTTCCATGATTAAAGTAATTTCTCTTTCTCTTCTCTTCAGAGCCAAGAACACCCATCAGATAGAGATGGATGTTGAGTTTAAGGGCTGGTCGTTCAGGGTGACAAGTGCTGATTTGGTAGATGAGCTGTTTTCCACAACCACCAGTAGACACCCAGTTGTCCTTTGTACTGCCCCCACTAAAATATTCCTTTTCAGGTGGTACCACCTCTTCTTTCCATTGTATTCAGGGAAATGAGTCTTAGAAGTCTTAAAACAGAAGAATCCACGATGATGAGTATAAAGGTTCATGCTAGGTTAATTTTTGTTTTCTCCGTCTATTACTCTGAAAGTCCTCATCAGCAACTGCCTTCAGTGAAGGCCTGGGTTTAGAAATGCTTTGATTTGTGAATTCCTAATTGTCACCTGTTATGTCCTGCAAGTTCTCTCTCAAAGACCTTTGCATAGCTAATTTAGTAATCCAAATTTCAGCTCACCAGAAAAGTAGAAAGGTGAAAAAGTCAGTTGATGCTGCCTACAGCTAGTGAGACTCCTTCTACCATGTATCTCTCTATAGCTGAGGAACACGGGCCCGGGCTTTTTCAGCAATTTAGAAGCAATTGGCTTTTTCAGTATATTTTATATATTTTAGTGGGTGTTGGATCTAGAATCTGTTTGCTTGGAATCTGATTGCAGATTCTCCAGAAGAAATTCAAAGATCATACAAAATTAGCAGGATTTTTTCTGTCATCATTTCCCCGAGGTAAATGCTATTCCTATCCAAATAAAATGAACTTACACTTTATTTACTAATCAAAAACTATGGATGTCTCCCATAGAAGGGAATCATTGAGATAATTTAAAGTGTGATTTTTCTGAGTTTTCTTTTTCCAGTTTTCTTTTTTTTGCTGAGATGAAATTTGCTAACAATTGTAACTATATGCAGAGAAAGAGGAAAAAACTTTTTTCCACATCATGTGTAGTGTACTACACATAAAAAGAAAAAAAAAGCAAAGTAGAAAGTACTGCCATGACTTCAATAATCAGAATCTTTCCTTTAGCATCTAAGAAATGACAAGTAAAAAAGTTTTAATATAGGAGAGGATTTTTATTTGCATTTCTTAACAATAAGGGTGGTTTATACTCCACCTGGTGTCTTTTCTCACATCATCTTTTATGGGCTTCTCTCAGTGACAAGTACCTTTGTACAAAGGTTTCCTCCCCCCTCTCCCCCTTCTCTGGTTCTAACTCTCTAGCAGGCTTCAGCATACAAACACAATGGGAGCATTGAAAGGAAGACAGTGGGACACCTCCTTTGATCTTGTGTTCTAATAACTTGTGTATGTTTGTGTCCAAAAACAATGTTCCAAGGCTGTGAGGACTGCTGCTGCCGAAAAGAATACTCATCACAGGGGCGGTGGAATAGTTAAACTGTATTCAGGAGAGTAAAGTACTGGCCAATAACGTAAACAACAGACTGTAAACTGCACTAAAACGCTTTGATGACTGAAGAGAGCCCCACTCCACAGCTGACAACACAGACATCATAGGTCTGTTCAAAGCATGGCACCGAGGGTCACCATTAAATCATACAATTCCCTATTACTTTTCATATCCATTCTAGAGGATACTCACTGCACATGGACAAAAGAAACATGTCTTGCATTAAAGCAAATGGCTACTGTCAGATAAGCCAGCTGAGCTCCTCCACTCTGCTGCTACTTGCTCTATGTTGTTGGGGTTTTTTGAACTGTAAGAAGCTGAATTTCTGTTTTCATTTTTCATTTTGTAACTCACTGGTGCTTTTCTTTCTGAAAAAAGGAAGAATTATTGCTGGGAAAACAATGGGCATGGGAACAAAGTAGGACCAGTCAGACCTTACACACAAAGCACACTGCTTGTGTAGAAGTCACTTCTGACAAAGTGGCAACCCACAACAAGGGGTGGAGGAAGGAGAAAGTTGCTTGATCACTGTCTCATTATTTATGGGGTGGTAAAGTCTTATACTGTCACATGTTGACAAATCCATGCTCTTTGGGAAGAAAATGTAAGAATCAGGATCTGCACCTATACTTTGTATTTAGGTTCCCTCTCTGGAGTATTTTCAGCATATTTGAAACTACAGACATTGACAGTCACCCAGGCCTGATTTCCAATATGATAGCATTTGCAAAACTCTCATGAAACGTGAAAGGTTTGAATTCAATGTATGGTGGTTCAGCACAGCACTTCTGTGTTAGTTTTGCTGGGTTTTTTTTAAATAAACATAAAGTTTATTGAAGTTCTGTTGCTATAGTAAACACGGTTGGTGCTGTGCTTACAAATAAGTAAGTGTAAGAAGTGTTAACTTAATAAATATCTGAAAAGGATGAAAAATGTTAATAAAACTACCTTTTAAGCTCTGCATGAGTTATAACGATCCCAAAGTGTTTTGGCAAACCCTTATAACCATATCGTACTGGGAAAGAAAACTTTAAAAACTGTGCCTGGACCACCATGTCACTGTACAAATCTGGCTCCAGTAACTTGCCACAAGTATTTTGTCATTCTACAAGAAACTTGGCTATAAAAAAATGCCTTCTTTTGAACTTTAAGATTCAGCAGAACAAGCAGTCAGGTTTTTTACATGTTGTTTACACATGGAGAATGATGTATCATGTTCCTGCTGTTTTTCCCACAAGTACCCTGTGCACACCCAGGCGTGGTGTTGGTACAAAGCCTGTGATGCAGCAGGAATACAGGGGCTGGCACAGATGAGGGACTGAGGCACAGAAACTGCCCTTCTGCATTTCCCTGTGTGAGGTTCTGCTCTGCAGCACCCAGCAGAGCCCAGCCACCTGTAGCCCACAGACCATCTTGGGGATGAATTACCCTGAGTACAACAGAAAGATCCAAGCTGTGGACTGCTGAGCACGGTGCTGGCTCAGTGCTCAGCCTTTGTGCAGCTTACCAAGGCTGTGGAATCAGACGCATTTCAGGCCCAGACCCAGGGAGATGCAGGCACACAGCAGGAGCACAGAGCATGTCAGCACTGCCCAGCACAGCACACACATGCTCCGGGTGATGAGACATGGACAGAACCCCGTGTGCAAGGAATTCCTTGCATGGAAAACAGAAATCACTAAAGCAGTTCAACTGTATTGAGGCCACCAGCACAGCACACACAGCTTGATCTAAATTGTCCTTGTTGCTTACCTATATTCTCTAAACTTTGCTGAGGAAAACAGATCTGTTTTCAAAATTATTTTTTTTCTTACAAGGTGCATCCAAAGGAACCACAAAACTGACTCATATAGATAAGACACTATCTTAAATGAACTTAAAATGAAAGTCTACTTCACTTCTACATAGAAACTTCTGAAGGACTGGCAGATGGACAGATACAAAACAACCAAGTAAACTGAACATTTAATTTACACTTCTTGGCTTTTCTTTTACCATTAAAAGAAATTTAAAATATTTTCTTTTATCAGTGTTACAAGACTCTACCAAACACACACTGCACATTGATTTAATTTGTGTTCTCAATACATGGCCTCTGCAACATTTTGTTATGGTATTAATGACATAATTATTGCATTCAGATAGGCTGCATTAGTTGAATGAAGATAACCCATGGAGATCCACTTTGCTGCTCTGTTCTACTTTCTGTGTCCTTTTACATTGTGCATTTTCAAATACATGACAGAAGCTACAGGAATTCCGAGATTTGCATAAAACTAACAAGCCCTCAATTCTTCTGCTGGCATTCATAATTTTGCCATGGTGATTTTGAACTAGTGCCAGACCACGTCCAACCAAGGCAGCATTTCTGCCAGCATCCTGCAAAGGCAGGGTGCATCATAGCAGCCTTTCCCTTTTGCCTCTTTTCTGGCAGCCAAAGGGCAGACAAGGGAAAGAACTCAGGCACATAAACCACACACCTTGTACTTCCTCACAGCCTCCCTTGTGGAAGCCTATTGCAATGTCTTAAGAGAATCTTTCCCTATAAGACTCCTTCAGTATCATGAGGCAGGTATGGGACTGTGGCTGGGTCACTGCTGCTTATACCACATTCACACAATAAGAGAACAGTGTCTTATTTATTAATCCAAATTTAGATTTTAAAAAATACAAATTCCTGAACATATACTAGGTAGAATTTATCCTCCTCTACAGTCAATGGAGAGAAATGGGTGATTCATGTGACCTATTTTATATGTCTCTATGAAGTTGAAATGAATCATCTTCTAAAAGTACCTATTAGGACATGATTTGTCTCATCTTAATATAGACATTTAAAATAGGTCAGATGAACAGGTTATTCCCCTCCCTTGGCTATAAGAGGAGACCAGGTGACCAGATCAAGTGAAGATATTGTAGATAGCTAAAGTTGAGATGCATTCCAATTTGTGCATTTGGAGCAAGATTTTAAGGTTCTTTTTCCTCCTGGTCTCAAAGGGAGAGGTGACTTTCCTTTTTTTTAAACACAAAAAGACTACTCCTGCTTGCTATGCTCTGTAAAACACTCAGGAGATCAGAGGGAACAAAATGCTACTATGCTGGACAAGGTTCAATTAGGATGTACAAAAGCATGAGAGATCTCAGCTCTGTCACCATACTGAACACAGCCACTGTGTGAGTTACAGGTGTGTTAGGGCCATTCTTGTCTGTGTAGCTGTGGGTCTCTGGAATGTTTCAAGGAGTGTTTTCTGTTTCTGCAAGGAGTTAGAATGTCAGCACAAGAAGTTTCTTACTGCTTCGGTCCTAGGGCTTGCACTAATCAGCCCTCTTATGTAGAAATTTACTGTCCAGAAAAAGGCTGTGACCAGATCAGCCATTCCCACCAAGCTGAAACAGACAAACACATGCACGAACAGCTCTGCAATCTCTGCTCCTCTGGTACTCCTAGCCAACTAATCAGTGGGAGTACTGTGGCTTACACAGGATCAAGGAAAGTTTGGGCAAACCAACATAAGGGAAATCCAGTGACAGTTTCTAAATGCAGAGAAATCATTTCAGACTCAAGAATTCCCTGAATAACAAGTTGTGAGAGATTGAGAGATGATTGAGTGGAAGTATCATGATATGTTAACCCTATTATATTCTTCCCCAGGCATCTGCTTTGGTCACTGTTAGAGACCAGTGCCCTGTTCAGCAATTCTTGATCTGCCTACCACAAAAAATTAAAGTGGATCATGAGTGTTTCAGACCAACTGAAGACGTTCAATTAGTGTAGTCCCCATAGAAGAGAGGAAGAAAATTCTTGCACCAAGTTCAACTAAGCCACTAAGCTGGTCTGGAGGCTCCATACTGATTTCAAGAGACCCATGAGGTACTATTCAGTCTCTTCATGTCTGAGTAGCTGTACAATAATATCCACATTATTAAAATAAAATCTTGTTTCATAAGACAGTTTCCTCATATGTTCTGAGTATTTCCTACTGAGAGTGGGAAGGCATTAATAAAACTGGATTTAAAATTCTACAAATCAGCATAAATCTCTATGGAAAAAGAATATACTTCAGCTCTTCCCTGCTGTTGTATTATTGTTGAATACCCTATGGTTCTCCACAAATTCTTTTCTGTAGCACAAACCAGTGAGACGGATAATAGAACTTTTGTTTATAAATTCTATATTCTCTTTACTATAACGTCTAATATTTTAATAGCTCATCTTCCACACAATGGAATCATACTCAGAATTATGGCACCCTGGCAAATAGTTAAGGAGTTTAAGTGTATCAGTCTTAAATCAGGCCAAACAGGACTAACAGCCTAAAGCTGACATAGGCCCCCCTGGTCATGAACCAAGAGGTTTAGCAGTGTTGGTTCCTGTATTGGTTCCTTGGGTACTGCACTGGGGCTGCCTCCAGCCGATCACAAGGCTCCAAGCCCAGCAGTTCAGCCAAGGTTCAGCCCACCTGCCTGTGCCTCCATCCAGACCCTCCTCCATCCTCTGTCAGCAAGGATGATACTGTGTTAGACAGTGTCAGAAGTTGTACTGAAGTCAAGATGAACAATGTCCTCTGCAACATCCACCTTTCTTACAGAAAGGTTTGCCGGGCATTATTTCCCCCCTTCATAATCAATGCTGAGCACTCCCAGTCACCTTCTGTCCTAAGTGGGCTTGGAAGTGGGTCCCAGGGCATTTGTCCCATTGCCTGCCCTGGGATGAGGGTGAAGCTGACTGGTCTGTAACTCTCAGGTTCTCTCTTTTGTCCTCCTTGAAGGTATGTGTCACATTTGCTTTGTTTCAGAAAGCCTTTCCCAGTAGGGGTGACCTTTCACTGATAGCTGAGAGCGGCCTCTCAGAGATATCAGCCAGCTCCCCCACGAGTGCATCCCATCAGTTCCCATGGATTGGTACATCCAGCTTCTTGGAGCACCCCCTAACCTGACATTTTTTCTCTGAGGGTGAGTCTTCACTGCTTCAGGCTTTCTCACTGGCCCCATGAACCTGGGCTAGCTGGAGGCTGGTTTTGCCAGGAGAGAAGGAGCTGAGGAGCTCAGTAGCACCTTGGCACCTTGGCCTTCTCTGTGTCCTTGTCACCAACCCCCTCCTCATTCAGCAGCAGACCCACATTTTACCTGTGATACACTTGCAGAACCCCTGTCTGTTGCCCTTCCCAGGCCTGGCCTAATGAGACATCAGCTGGGCTCTGACTTTTCCAACCCCAACCCCACATTTGCCTGGGATGGTGGAGTTTGCAGTGTGGAACACTGAAGTTTGTGCCTAGAGCCAATCTCAAATTCAATGTACCAGCCCCAGAACTAAACATGAAATAGTCTTTTGTGTACAAACTGGCAGGAGACTGATTTTGCAAGGAGCACAAACTATCCCAGCCATCCATAATTTTCACTTCAGTAATTAAAAGAATCCAGATGTCATTCTCTGTATTCATTTAAAGAAAATTAGACAAAAGTAAATATTATAAGCAAATAAAAGAGTTTCAAACTGTTACAATGGTCCAAGCCTTTCTCATGGTTACAGCTGGGATCAGAGCTGTGCAGAAAGTAGGTTTTCTGCTATGTTGGAAATTCCATAATTTCTTTTTTCATTCTAAATGAGGAAAAAACTCTTTATTTATTTTCATACATTTTTAACATTCTTTTTAGGTTTAAACTGATGGTTCTGATTTTTATGCTTTTCTTATTACAAAAGAGTTTGTCTTCTTAATTTTAAACAATGGGCTAAAAATCTACTTTACAAGGTCATAATGTTCTATTCCAAAAATATAAAGAACTTCTGTTTCAAGTCTATTCAAATATTCTGCTCCAGTATTTTAATACATAGAGCATTGTCAAAAGTGAAGCATTTATATGGATTGCCATTTTGCAATGAAGAGCAGGTCCACGATAAATTTTCTGACCAGTTCCAATTTGAAATGTGAGAGAATACAGAGACTGTGCTTACAAGTTGCTTTGTATCTTCAATGGTATTACTTATCCCTTTCATCTTCTAGGAGCAAGGATGACTCAGAAAAACATGATCAAAAAATTCAGGTCCTGAATATAACAAATATAGTAATTATTTATATTTTTTAATCTTATTTTAAAGGTTTAAGATATCTTCTGAAAAAAAAATTTCCAATTCTGATTAATCTGACTCTTTATAGACCTAGGTTCATCTTCCCAGGGATTTTAGTGAGGAAGGTATACTTTCATTTCAGAAATTCAGTGTCTCTATTTCAGTTTTGCTGTAAAGGAAGAACATTTATTTCTGTCAGCTTCTTTTACAGCCATACTGCAGGGTGCCTCTGATTATGCTAAACATTTGGGCCAGTTAAAGCCAGTTAGCTTTATTTTATGTGTTTTTATACAGCAGATTTTTACATTTCCTTTGTTAGGACACCAGGGCTTTTTCACCACATGAGATGCAAAAATTAATAATACTTTGTTTTCCCAATCCTCAGTTAACAGTCACAACATACAGCATCCAGCCTGACCCTGAACAAGAACTCTGGGCCCGTCAGATATTCCAAATAGTACAGACATAATCCTATTAAAAAGATAAAACAATATAAGAGAAAACAAAGCAAAAGGAATCTTAAGTATGTATATTCCTCTTTAGGCTTCACAACTGAGCAGTCCCTCTGAAGCCATCACATTTCATTACAGTGGATCTTTCTGGTCCAGCCCTGTGCATAGAAAAGGCAGCTGCATATCCTTGAGTTCTTTCCAGCCTGCATTCGGCACAGATTTCGAGTATAGGATGAGTATCTGACCTTTAAAAAAATCTTAAATTCAGAATATATAAAACAGGCTGCTTAGCCATTCTTCTTATTTCTAAAGGAGATTAAATGCAGTTGAAGAAACTACACTGCATTCAGAAACTGGACCCTTTGGAAGAAAGGGTGACATTTTCTCAGAAAGAAAAAGTCCACAGACTAGGACTTTTCAACTGTTTCAGTATAAAAGAGCCAAATATAAAGAACAGGAAACCATTCTGTACTTTCAGAATAATGTGAAAAAGACAACCCAAGAGAGCTTTAATACCTGAAATGCTCTTAAATCCTAAAGAAAGACTTTTTGTAATACTATATCAAAAGGGGAAAGGGAAATAGCCCAACACAGTGCTTTCCTTTTTTCAGCATCATATGGATGTGGAAAGTATGTTAATTCCCGTATTCTCAAAGGAAAACAAATAGCATAAAGAGACAGACAGGAGAGGAAGAGAGCAGTATGTTTAAAATAATAGAGAAACCCACCACTCATTTAAGCTGTTAGCTCTGGGAAGGCTCAGGCTGTGTGTCCAATCACAGGACCTACAGTTTATGTCAAGGCTTGTTTCAGATGCATTCTGCACCAACTCCACCAAACACAAACACAATTAGAGCATTCAGCATCAGACAGTAGGAGATCCCCTTTGATGTTGGGATAAAATGAGGATATGCATGGTTTTGTCCAAAATGACAACCATCCCAGGTTTACTAATGGGTATCTAATAGAAAAAGAGAACTTTATGATGCTCATTAATTACCAAACTGTCATGTGCTTCTGGCAGAAAGAAAGTAATCCTCTTCTCCAGATTAGACAGCCACCACAAAGGACTTCAAAGAACTTTCAGTCCCCTCCCCTGAGAGCTGCCTTGCATAAACCTCACAGCACTAACCGTGCAAATTAAAAGAAGGGAGCAGTTGACAAACCCTTCCTGATACATGCGCAGTCTATTGCTGTTGGCAGTTCAGACACGAGCCCTTATTCTGCTGGCAGATGTGCACATTCCCTGCACAGAAAATGTGCTCTAAAATTCACACAAAACTTTACAAATGATCAGTAAACAATGCTCTCCATTCTTGCTTTCAAACCCGGAGATATTTGTGCTGAAGATCCTTTGGCAGCAATAAAAATTCTTTTTTAAGAACATGAAAATGTAGAAGAAATACAGCTGAAAGTCTAGTTCTCAGAAATTTTCCTCAGATGCTGTTCTTAATAAGGAGCAGCTAAAATATGCCTTTTTCTGGCAATTTGCCACAATGGGTATAAAGGGCTACAGAAATCATCCAATATGAGAATGGATGTGTGAGGGAGCATGAAGCACTTACAGTGATTCTCCTAGTTTAAATGGTCAGACATTTATGGAGTTGGAGATTTTGCCTTCAGCACAAATTCCTTCCCTTGCTCTTACATTTCTATAAACTCTTTCCATGTAGCTTTTTTATTTTTCCCAGAGACTGAACTACAGACTTCAAAGTAGGCAGTACATTTCACATATTTATGATTGTCACCCAAATACATGTATTTATGGTTGTTTTCACAAAGGTCTGAAACAGTGATAAAGTCTGAATTGTCTATCAGGACGAGTGAGGGGACAGGTACTTGAGATATTTGGATGGATTCCAGATGACAGGATTGTGTTCCCCAACATATTTGCCTTTTGTTTTCTTTATTTACTCATGTAGATTCTAATCACTTTACTGACAAGGTGAAAGACAATGAGCCCCATTATGATTTAGAATTTGAATATCCTTATTCAAAGCATCCCAAGCAGCATTTGGTTAAAGCTCTGTGCCTTGGTCTTGCTGGACAGATCAAAGTTTTAAAAGGTGCCCCACAAATTTTATTTTTAAAAAATTAATTTAAATTTTAATTCGAATAAGGTTTTTCTCCAACCAATTTGACAGACATTTTATGACAATGATTGCCAAAAGCATACTGCTGCCCAAAATAGGAGTGGCTTTATGTTTATTAAGAACATAGAAGTCCAGGGGAAGTAGTGTTGAGTGAGAAACAGTACTGAAATAAATAATCATGGGGACCGTCAAAAACTGTTCCTTTGTTCATACCACTTTTCAAACAGCACTTTTCGGTACATCCTGGTGAACCTGTTCCAAACCCTAAACACTTTGAAAGAGTCCCTCCTTCCCAAGTAATGTGTGTACTACTTCTCAGTTTGATTTTTAAACAGCAACAACATGCCCAGGAGAAAATAGGTTTAATTTTCCTTTTTTTTTTTTTCTATAAATGAGTGATTTAAATCCTTGAAAGCTCTAGGGTTCCATCAGAAACATGATGTATGCTGAACATGACCAACCTAGGTCACAGCTACATATGTAAAATATTAAATGAGGCTGGCTGACATTTGTTATTCAACCTTCTCAGTGAAAAAAAATCATCTTTCAGAGAGTAAACCCCACGAATATTTCAACCTAAATTAAAATTTCATAGTAGAGAAATGTCAAGAACTTAGAAAATATGAGCACAAAACTGGAGAAAATGGAGTTTTGTCTGAGAATTCTTTCTCTTTTCACCTTCTATTGATTGTCTCTGAGGATGAAAAGCACATTTCCTGTTGTTTCTACCGTTAAACTCTTCATTATTGTTTTTACTCACTAAACATGTGTTTTCTGGAGTATTCTTTTTCTATACTAGTAACTACTAAGGGCCTCAACATTTCTGAATTACCATGGGCAGAACCTTGACTTTCTTATGAGCTCTCCAAAAAGAGCATTTAGAATGGACCCATTTATGCACAACAAAATAAAAATGTGATATTTGAATGTGAGGCGGTCTGTGTTTGGTCAGGCACAGAGAAGCTGCCTGGCAGGTGCCATCTCCAGCTCTCCACCATGGGAACCAGAAAGTGCCCTACACTGAGGGAAGAACAAGCACTGCTCACACTGAGAAGTCAAATGAAACATGATTTCAACCAGTAAAATAGCACCATTGTATTGTTCTCTTGATGCCACTTCCTGTTGCTTTCTCTGGTGTGAAATCACCAGAAATTATTTTAAATTATTATTAAAGACAAACCAAGTATTTGATTAGTTTGCAAGTTAGCTAAAGATGACCAGAGCTGTAGGTTGAACAGACACAGGATTTTCTTTTCTACCCGTTTTTAGAGGTTATCCACTACAGCTGAAAATCCAGTGCTCATCCTCACTTTGTACTTGCAATTCAGCTGATGCAAAAAAGCAGGACATAATCTTCTACACGACATCCTCTGTTAAGAACATCCTCCTCCTCCACCTTCTTCCCCAAACATAGCTAAGAAACTGTAGTTTCTTCAGCACAAATTCAAAACACAGCCCTGTACCAGCCTCTCTGAAGAAAATTAACTCTACCCCAGCTGAAACCAGCACAGAAACAGAGTCAGGAGTGAGGCACTCCCAGCTCAGTGTCACAGGCACCCATTTCTGAGGCAAGTTCTCTCCTGGGAGGTGAACAGAAGTGATGCATTCATACTCCTTCCCCTGCCAGGCATTCATCTGTGATTTTTGTCTCAATAAAAGCAAAATCACAATTCCTGAATGGATATATTTCTGGGGACACACCAGCTTTCAGGACATGCCCACAAAAATGTGGCTCCTTTTGTTGTCTGTTTTCTTTAGTGAATTTCCGTGGAGAACTCTTGTTCCAAAATTCCCTGGTTGGCATCAGACAAATAAGTAATTCTCCTGAATATGAGATAATTTCCATTAGTTTTCCTCTGGTTAAGTCACAGTTCAAAGAAAAGAAGTCCTGGGAAAATTTTGGAATAAGATGATCCTTGCAGGCAGAAGTTGCATTGATTTCAATCAAAAATGCATTCACAGAGGAGTTTGTACTGAATTTTTGTGCTGCGTTTTCAAACACGTGAAAGAGGCAGTGAAAGAACAAATGAAGAAAGCTAAAAGAAACCCAAGGCAAACAGACAACATTATCTGAGAAGAGATAAGAAAAAGAGTTTTAGGGTAGAGGGCTGGATGGACAAAGGCCTGGGTCTGTGGGTGCTGTTATTAATCCCAGCTATGCTCAGGGAAACAGGGCTCTGCATATTCCTTGTGACCAAACAGATTTGTCCCAGAGAAAACAATTCACTCCATAGCCAACTTCTCCTCCTAACAGAAACAAGCTAAAATTGGCAAGCCCCTTAGGTCAAAAAGAGATTAGTGGTGTTAGCAATGAGATCTGAAGTGTAAGAACAGAAATTTCAAGTTGTTGTTCCTGCTCAGCCAAAGTGCAAGCTCTGGCATTTTTTCAGTTCAATGTCAGACTCAAATGAATGGCTCACAGGACAGTCAGAAAGGGCAGGAAGGTTTAGCAGTCACCTAGTCTGATCTAGCACCAGCGATGGTCCAAAATTTTTTCCCCTCCAATCATTCCAATCCTGGAGCAGCCCCTGATATGCTGGAACCAGCCAGCATGGGCCAGAACTGGCCACAGCATCACTAAGATGTACAAGTCAGGAGGGACTAAAAAGACCCCACTTGAACTGGCAAACGACATGAGGAAATTTGTATTTTTGGCATTTTCAAGAACTCATAAGGTCTTCCAGGATAAACAGGCAAGGAACCAGTTTATACACACTCAGATGTATCTGGACTTGCAGATCAAGATCAGGGGAGAAAAGAAGCAACAGTCATTCCAGGAGTCTGTGGATTTGCTGATAGAACCTGACCCTTTCCCTTTTCCTCTCAGCAGTGAACTTCACAGGAAGACAACTGGAGCTGAAAAAGATGCCAGCTGATTGATAATTGTTAGCTGAGACAGCACAAGTGGGAGCCTGATCCTGGGAAAGCAGAAGTCTGAGGTGTTTTGAGATGTTTCTGTGCAATTTCTACAACAATCAATTCAGTTGGTAGAAAAAGAGTAAAAGGGAACAACTGAAACATTAAATGAAGTAATTAAACCTCCTGGCATGAAAAGCTTTCCCCTAAAAAGAACTGGCCAAGTCCCCAGATGATCACAGACACACAGAAGTTTAAAGGGTGTAGGAAGCTGATTTGTGAAATTGCCAGAAAGTGAAAACTTCAACGTACTTTGGATGGGAAGGAAGAACCCTTATAGTGGTCAGCAAACTGTAATTGGGAAGTTGTAGGAGTTCATTCATCCCTTCCACACACATAAGATAATGCACACACAAGGACTGCTCCTTTTCTAGTCTGCCCATAAGTTAAGTTTTTACAGAGCCCAGTGATGGAGGCTGAGCCTGTAACAGAACTATGAGTGGTGCTTTGGAACAGGGAATGCTCATGTTCCACAGTGCTCTACCTCCTGGCTATAGATTTTAGTTCAGTAGGACATTTCTACTTGAATTTTCAAGAGAACAAATTTATGATCTGGGGCAACCACGTATTGCTGCCATAGCTTTATAGGTTTAACACAAACAGGCTTGCATATAGGGATGGCAATAATGCTTTGTCCATTATTACTGTACTGAAAAATCAGCAAATGCTCTCCCAACCAGAGCAACTACCAGGTAAAGACATCCAAACAAAAGTACATTAGACAAAAACCAGATGGCCCCTTGTGCCTCTGTTAACTCCTGTTAATATGCCTGAAAGAACTGGGTCATCAAAAGCACGACTACACCCAGAATTTATACAACTGACAAAGTTCCCACTTCATTGACTGGAACAATGGATTTGTTCTTTCAGTAACAGCCTACAGGGTGCTGAAATACTTACCTGAGAGGGATGCTGTATTGGAACAGAATGTCACAGTGAAATCATCTGGTAAATGAAGCACTCCAGCATGCAGCTTTTCTTCAGATAGTCATGCTTAATGCTTTTTCCATCACAGAAGAAAATCCTGGTATTTCAAATTGAAATAAAGATGTGGGATATGGAACAATGTACAAATTACTACTGGGCCTTTTAAGAGACAGAATTACTCTGGCTGAAGCTGTTGCTATTATGAGTCTCTAAGCTGCAAGCTGACAAATATCCATGTTGTGTCTTAGTTTACACAACCCTGATCATGGGTTTTTCTAAATGACCAACAATTAATATTTCATGCAATCTTTTTTTTTTTAAGCCATTTGTTCATTCTATTGTGTGATTACAAAACAAAGACACCTACAGCAAATATAAGGTAAGGGGTCCTTTCACAAAGGAAAGCAGATATCAATTCTGAACCTCTACAAACAAATGCAGAGTGGAAATGCACCTGATTTGCTAGCCCCATATCTAAAGCAAACATTTCTAGGACACTTTAACAGTTTTGTATCTTTAAGACAAGCACTTACACAGTTCAGACATGAAAACGTTGCTGTGATATGGGGCCTCTGTCAAGGGGCTAACACCTCACAATATGTGGCCTCTATCAAGGGGCTAACACCTCACTTGCTTTACAGACAAGTAACCTCCCTTTCCTCCTCCATTTCCTTCTTATTTTCAAAGCTTTCCCAAAAGTTTTAGCCATATGAAGTGATAGCAATGATTCAGAGATACAATTCTTTAGGTCCTGTTTTCATCACAGGAAGAAAACCCACGTGCTAAGCCTAATTAAAGAATTAAAGCCTAACAAATCCCTTTTAAAACAGTTCACACTACCCATGCAGTGTTCATTTTCCTGCTACAATACCATCTTGCCCTGCCTGAATTTACTGTATTCCTTAAAAACATCTATTAATCTTAAAGAATTGCTTATAATTATTCCAAATAGCTTCAGCTAGCAAAATATAGAGCATGAGCTCATCTTTCCATTGAGCATGATGGAAAGAAAGGGAAAACCAGTTGGAGGTAAACGGTAAAAAAGAGTTATCTGTACTAATGAACTGTGCTGTAAAATAATCTTAGTTGACTGTACAACAGTCTTACTCAGAAGCAGGCCTAAACAAATTCTGAAGTTATGTGGAAGGGATTGTTGGAGTTGCCTAACCTAGTTAAGAGGTTAGAATGTGTTGGGTGAAGGTTCTATACTGGATTCAGGTATAACATGCTTGGGATGAAGCAATGAACAGATTCACAGCAGTAATGCTGATTGGAATGCAGGTGTTTATCATGAGGGTCACATGTCAAAGTAGGGCCATTGAACAAATGGAAAGTGTTAGATCATGATCAGATAGCAGATGCTTTCATAACAGAGATCTCTGGTTAATAAGGCTCCTCACGTAGGTCACTAAATGGGTGATGGGAAATAAGTTAGTCATGCTTACCCAAAGTGTTAACCATAGAAATGCTTCCATAAAATCAGAAATTACCCATCTATTGCTGGATGCTCCCCAAGCTTGAAAGCATTGCACCAAGCATGCAAAATGCTGATACCCACAAAGCACTCCAGATGAGTCTGGTGTACCCAGCCATTGACAGCCCATAACTGTGGGGGCATAATAGCTGATCTTGAGAGGATGATCAGAGCAAATAAACTTGTTGCCCGATTATATTTGATGATATAAAGTTAACAAATTGGGAAAATAGCTCTATTTACTCTGAAGGCTCTTCTGGGGGTGTTTGTATCTTGAAAATAATCCCAATGTTAATGCAAAATTGTGAGTTCATTTGCTATTTAAAAAATAATCAGTATAATAGCTGTTAAGAAGATTTATCTGATGATCCTGTTGAGGGTCAGAACAGCTTATCTGTTCTGAGAACTGTAAAGATAATATTAAGCATGCAAAGGAGCAGCTATAGAGCTAGACAAAGCTGCTCAGTAAATCAAAAGGCTCCCCTGCTATGTTACACAGCACACAAACAGCTTCAGCTCCAGCTCTGCACACACTGACAGCTACTTACATGAATTTTAACACTAGGACACAACATTGAAATGATATTTTCCGAGCAGTATTTTTCCTATTCTGCTGTCCTCTACTCTCTGGCAGCCTTCTCTGAGTGACTAACTTCCACACGTGAGAGAGGCAGAGAAGGCAGAAATGCTGGTGCAGTCTGACAATGAGCACTGGAAGCTGGAGCTGGCTCCTTGGGCTGTGGAAGAGCTCAGAGCTTCCCTGGTACAGGAAAGCTCCATGCCAAGGTGAGTGTGCACAGCGCACATAAAGCCTAAAGCCAGCTACAAAATAAAACTCCAATTTAACCCTCCTCTTGAAATCTCAAGATGCACATCACAAATAAACACTTAGATATGGAGAACATACACTTCAAACCAGAAGTTCTCCTCGTGCCTCTAAAGTAGGAATGTCAAGTTTCAGCTTTGTGAGCTGATAACCCAGTTAAGGATGCAACCAGCAGTTCAACAACTGCTCAGCTGTGTCATTTTCTGACCAGCTTCTCTTTTTCTACTCTAGAGTAAACACAGATGACAAGGCCAAATATGTAGAATGCAGACACACAAAAAACCCCAAACAACAAATCAAAACAAAACCAGTGGCTCCATACCCACAGGGGAGAGCCCAGTCTGTTCTCTTGCAACCAATGTTGGTTACAAGAGAAATTCCTGTGAAGGCAGATTTCTGTGAGAGAGAAGTTGTGCACAGCACAGCTCTGCCAGGCTGGGCAGGGAGGGTGAGCATTACTGGGGTCACTTCTCACACAGGAAATGAGGGACAAAGGGATCAATTGCTCATTGGAAAGAGAATTAAATCAACCAGAAATTAGCAATGAGGGATGGGGCAGATGTAGCACATTAAGACTGATGGTGTTGTTCTGGTGATTTAAGTACAGATTGCAGTATCTAAGACTTTAAAAATAAAAAGTTTATGAACTAAAGTACTGCAAATAGATTTCTGTACTTTGTGAGCTACAATAAGGTGATGACCCATGTCAAAGAAAACAAATTCTAACATTTAGACTGTATTGAAATGAAACATTCCTTTCAAGTAAACACCTCTGTAATAATCCTAGATTATACATACTTGGATAAAGACAATTGAAAAAAAATTAAAATCCGAGAGTAAAATATTTCAGGGGTGAACAATATTAAGGGAACATTTTGGGTTCTGCAAGCCATACTGCCGCTTTAAGACTAAAAACAAATGAACAAAAAATTTGATGGGGTTTCTCCCCATGGAGAAATATGTTTTGAGATCTGCATTTTTGCAGAACCTTGAGGAGCAATGGGGTTCTCTCTCAGCAAAGCAGAGTTCATCCAGCTGCCTAATGAGGTAAGAGTGAGTGCTGAGATGGAGCATTGGCAGGCAGGACAGGCTCCTCAGTTTGGTAGTCAAGGAAGAGAAGGCATAGTGAAAGGAAAAGGAATTTAGTTTCAATGTTTGTGAAGAGACAAGGCAAGGAAAGTAATGAAAAGGTCCCAATCTCTTCCTGGTAGGCTTACTGTAGTCTTATTTTTGCAAGAATATGTAGTTAGATATCACTTGATTTATACAGTGTCATAAAGTGTTATTACTTATAAGTTACAGAGACGTCTCCTCAGCTGGGGGATCCCCAGCTGTGTGGGTCAAAGGACACAGGCTCTGGATTGATGATCCTGAGTCCTGTACAAAGAGGAAAACCAGGAGATGTAATTGCCATCTCAATTACAAAGTCTGGATCTAACCCCAGGGAGGAATAGAGCAGTGCACAGAAGCTGAAGCTGGAAAACTCCCTAGATTTTTTTGTTTTTTCACTGACCCTAACAACTTCTTTAAAGAAGGAATTTCATCAACTTGTGCAAGACACTGAAGGGACAGAAGGGGTATAGTTCCTGCAATAGCAGTGATTTGGACATACTGCCAAGTTCATTGCTGTCTGATAATCACAGGTTTGTTTATTAATCTTGATTGGAAGGAACTCTGGAGATCATCTAGTCCAAACCTCTGTAACTTTTCTATCTGTTCAGAATTTCCTTTGGTGCAAATTGTGACCACAGCCTTTCACTGTGCATCTCCAGGAGAAGTCTCATGAGTATTTAGGGCCTGCAGCACTTTGTCAAGTGAATGATTCAGTGTCATGTTTCTGAGAATTACAAGCTGCTAAGGGAAGAACCAGGCATGCACAGATTAACTCCATCATCCTTCCTGATTCCAGCTAGGGGAAATTTAGCTCAAGTCTGCAGCCCAGCAGTGATGCTTAATTAGGTATAGATTTCTGGAATCTATTTGGTTTCCACTAAATTCCATCTAGTGGAAAGTGCTGCAGTTTACTTGTAAATTATGAAAAAGTGCTTTCTTCACTTGAAGTGAAGCAAATCGAACTCTCCCAGTTTTAGCAATATTTTATTGGAAGCAAGTGAGACTAAGATGCATGGCTTCTCTGGATGATTTATGCAATTTCAGTGGCAATGGATCTCAAGGATGTTTTCAAACTTTAGAGTTCAGGGAAACTGTTGAGATAGCAAATGTTAACACCCTCTGAGAATTTCTCTGCATAATAAAGTTTACCATCAGGACTATCACAATGAAGTTTTTCCTCTAGACTTTTAGTAGTGTAATTTCTCATGTTAAGATACTCTAAAATAGGCCAGCTCACCCAGGATTTGCAGCAATATAGATATCATAATATATTATAGATTGACTGGTAAATCTATACATGTACATAAAGATTGACTGCAACAATGCAAAGAAAGAAATAAATTTGGAAATAGAGATTTATTTTTCCCTTAAAGGACAAGCTCTTGCCCACTGGTAAGATCAAAGGCAAATTGCAAAGATATTACCAAGAAAAACATAGCTGTGTCAGTCCAAACCACCAATCACTTTAAAATCTTCTATGGTTTCTTCTATATTAATGTTGAAAGCACCGCTGGTCAGAATGATGAACCTGAAAACTGAAAAACTCTCCTCTTAAAGTGATGCCTTTACTTATGCTGACTTTATTGCTGTGGTTTCCCTCCCTCCAGTCTGATGCCACCATCTGTCCATTGCTTTCCAAGAGTTCAAGTATAGTTATAGTGAAAGAACAATAATTAGACCTTAGTTGAAATACCAGGTGTAATACCAGCTTAGTATGTTCCAGAAAAAAAGAGTCTGTACTGACTGTTCATGCTGGTGCTGAACTGTCTCTTTGCAGCTTTTTCAATTTTTCCTTCTGTAGACTTTCCAATAAATGCCTTTAAAGCTCACTACTGTGATCCCTACCCACCACTTTTGTTTCAGTGTTGAGTCATTCTATTTAAGTCCCTTTGTAGCAGCAAACTGCCCTTTGTATAAACTGAACCTAGTTAAGAATTCCCTTTTGCTGCGAATCCGACTGGAATTCTTGGCGGTACACAATGGCATACACCATAGCAGGGTGTTTGCTCCAGTATTTCACTCAAAAGCACTGGGCTTTGTTCTGATTTACACACTTCAGATAACATCAGAATCAGGCCAACAGCTTCTGCCAAAAGAGCATACAAACTGAAAGGCAGAGAAGATAAAACAGACTCACTCCAAGAGATTCAGAGAATGAAAGTAGCATAAAGCTTTTTAACTTTTTCTGTTTTGGCTGGGAGTGATGCTAGCCTGTGTGGAGCATCCATAGGCCCTGTGGAAGCAGAGAGCTCTACAGAGGTATTACAGAGGAAAGTAAAAAGAAAAATGAACTGGTAAAAAATAGAATTAAAACTTTAATATGTTGCCCTGCTTCAAAGAAGGTTGCTTTGTTAGTACCGCATGGTGCAATCACACTCAGATTTTTAGAGACCTCAGGACTACCCTCTTTGTAAGGAAACATTAAGAGTCTAGAGAACAGTTCATTACTGTTGCATCTGTCCTTCTGACACATATCTTTCCCTTGCTAATTGACCATTCAGGAACTAAAGCAAGATGCATTCATGGCTTGCAGTGCAGTCTGGCTCCAAGCACAGCTGCAAGGTGACTGGAGGCAGCTTCCCTCCCAGCTTGCTCTTGCAGGTACAGGAACAGTGACCTGCAGGCAGCACGTTGGGCTCTTGCCCTGTGGCATCCTGAACTCAGCAACTCTTTAGCAAATCCTAAAGAATGCTCCCCCTGCCCCATCCTGTTTTGCTTTTACCCTCCATATGTTCTGTCACAGCACAAGGCCAAAAAGGCAGCTTTATTGCCCTTTCTTATCAGGGCTTGGCCTGCCACCAGTTCATAGTGAAAACCTCATGCCCATGTCAAGAATCTGTCTCAGCCCAAACTCTGTACTTCAGAGAGGCACAAGAAACCCTAACATCTGTGCACATTACACAGCAACAGTAAATCAGTTCTGAGATCATAAGCTTTGTCTGATATTAAAAGAAAGGAAAATAAAAGGCTGGACTTGGAGCAGCAAACACCGTACAGGTGCTAAAATGTGCCTGGTATTTTAACATGGACCCAAGCTATTGTTCATAAGTCTGGATGAACCAGACAAAAGCAAGCCATGCATGCTACAAAACAGGCTGCCAAGAGAAAGCACAAACCAACTCTCCCCAAATATGTGAATGCTCTAAGTCAAAAGTGCAGCTGGGCTAATAGTCATTGGGAAAGCAAGCATGAGTCACAGGGTTCAGTAGGCTTTAGCAACTCTTCATGTCACAGTGCAGACATAATCTCACAATCTCCCTCTGCAGTTCCTGGACAGCTGGAGAAGGACTTTGGAGAGAAACATGTTGTGCTTTCTTTCAGAAATCCAGGGCCCTACTCCTTTGATGCATCTCTCCAGCAATTCAAGGAATCAGGCCTTGGTTCCCAGTGTCAGAGCTGTTGCAAACACGCTGTGTCTGCACTGCAGGACAAGGGCACACTACACTGGGACCTGGGGGCACATAAGGGGAGCACTCCTGCTCCAAATGAACACACAGCAGAGGCACATCATCCTACAGAACTGCAGACCCTGACTGCGATGCTCCTACCACCAGGACTCAGAGGTACATCAGAATTCTCATGTTCCACAGTGGGGCACAGATTTAGTAAAATAAATTTTAAAATTACATCTTATTTAGGTTCATATGCTATTTATGTCTTCCTATCTTCCTTCATATCCTACTATGTCTCAAAATTGTGTTTTACTTCTTTGCTTTCACCAAGAAATGAAAGTTCTGTGTGTCTCAAAATAAGTAGATTTACTCTATTGCAGACTGATGGAGAATGTATAGACATTACTTTTTCCCATACCTCCCACATGGCTTATTTCTCCAAGTGCAGAACACATATTGTTTTCAAAGCAACAGGTATTAGATGACATAAAGCATGTCAAGTTTCATGAACATCTAAGCTTGTTTAAAAAATAAGATTTGGATTATACTCCTACATTAGAAGTTGCTCATTAAAGTTAGTATTTGTTTATTTTTGGTAATTATGTTAATCCTGAACTATTTTTGTGGTATTCATTGAAACTGATTTCAATGAAATGTTTGCTAAACTATAGTACATCTTTCTGTATGAATCTATTGCTCAGTTAGTTTTCTAATTTTCACAAAAAGGATTAAAACTTTATAGAGTCTCATTGGTAATCTTAAAGCAACTCTGAATGACACAAGTCATTGATCAATCACCTCACAGTGACTTATGGGAGAGGCCACTGTCATCTCATACTGTTCATATGTGAATAAGTTTGTAAGTTTAACTTACAAAGTTTTGAAGTTCAACCCCAGATAAATTTAACTGCTTTTTAGAGAAGGTATTGGGTTTGTTTTGGTTTGGTTTTCAAACATAAGCAGTGCTCCACTGCCAGAAAACAGGCCCCTGGGTATTTTGCCTTCACTGTGTCCTCCATCAGTTAAGATTTTGATAAACCTACTTTACAGGGGCTAAAATGTTGGGTTTTTCCTGATATAAATAAGCCAAAGTGTTTTGGAGAGGAATCCAGAAGTATTTAATCAGGCAAAACTTCCATTGATTTCCATGGGAGTCTTGTCAGAGTAAGAACTGAGTTAAGACTTCAAGACTTGGCACATTATCAATCCCAGCAAATGACGGGCGAGAGCTGATGCCTAACGCATGTTCTAGGGAGGAAACTACTTGGCTCAGGGACCAGATTTAAAACATCACATACTGTAGTTTAAGCCCTGTAAGAAGTGAGAAGAACAAAGCTTAAGTTAGTCTCTAAACACCCAAGTCAGAGTTCAAATACAGTGCAAATATTCTTTACATATCTCAGCATGTCTAGTGGCACGCTTACTGTAAAAAGGCAAGAGCAATGGATATAAGGGAGCAGGTCTTAATGGGAAATGAGCCCCCAGAGGAGCCACCACAATACACCTTTTTCACAGGCTATTGATAAGTAGATAACTCACGATTATGGTATAACAAAGTTAGTTAAGAAACACTATTAACATAAGGGATACAGTATTTCATATAGTTATTTTAGAGACTCTTTTTATTCCTGAATTTCTTCAAACAGCAATCTCTTTTTTATCCTGTTTTGCATTGTGGGGGAGCCTGAAATATCACATCCTCACAACCAAAGGCAAAAGGCAAGAAAAAGAGAGATGAAGGAGTTTACTATACAGCCTTTCCTAAATCCTAACACACATAACTCTGAATGTGTCCAGCAGATTGTGTTTAACACTGCACCAGCTTGCCTTATAAAGGCACATTTTTCAGCATACTTCAATAATAAAAATGAGTGTAACAAATGAAGTAAGTTGTTCAGGAATGGCATTTCTAGCTCAGTCACTTTGTCTGATCCATCATGGGTGGCACTTCATTAATGTGCCTGATGTTGCAGATTAGATCAATGGCTGGCAATTAACTGGGGGCTTTCTCTGATCTGCAACAGATTCAGAAACTGCCAAAATTCCCTTTGCAGGAGGCACAGTACATCCCCTTCCCAAGCTCCCTTCTCCAGGATACTGCTCCAATGGAGGACAGGGCTACAGGCCGTGAAAGCTCTGTTGTTTTGAAGTATTTCCTGGAGATTTAGAAATTCCATCTCTCCTGTAAGGAATATCTTACTAGTAGAACATTTAAGCATGACAACTGTGTGCACTAATACAAAGTGCTAACACATAGGCCTGCATTCAGAGTATATTTGGGACAATACAGAGAGACACAGGGGCAGAAACAGATTTCAAAGTACTGCTGACCAGGTGCTGGCAAATGAAAAACAGGTGTTGTCTAGAGCTGTTTCTAGGCAAACATAAAAATCTGAATTGCACTCAAAACAGGAAAGATTTTCTACTTTATTTCTGGTTGATTTGACTGACTTTTTAGTAAGCATACTGCTTTTTTTTTTTTTTTTTTTTTTGTAAAAAACCCTTTTCTGCACAAGCATTTCCCTTTAATTGAAATGCCTTCTCCCCCTCATTTAAGACTTAAATGATGACCTTAGCAAGAGGGCGGAATTGTATACAGATCCTTTATACGAATTCTTTTTGGGAAGAAAGTTGACACTGTAATGTGTCCCAGTATGTGGACTGGACAAACACATCCAGCATATACTAAGATGCATCTTAACCATCAAATCATATCCTAAGAAGCTCAGTGCAGCTTACCTTAGGCCAGCTTACCTTACTTAGAATTCTTAATGGCACACAGGCTTCTCACATTTTTCCTGAAAGTAACATAGAGTCTCACAATTCATACGTTTTAAACAATTGCTTTTCTTTCCCCTTTTTTAACCTGGTGACAGTCTATGGGAGAGGAGAATTCACTAGATAAAAAAGAGAAGAAAATACTTTCTGAGAATGACCAGTGTATACAGTCAACAACATCCTGGCCTGTACCAAAAGCTGTGCAAGGTTCAGGTCAGACATTAGGAGGAATTTTTTCACTGAATGGGTGGTTAAGCATTGGAACAGACTGCCCAGGGAAGGGGTGGAGTCACTGTGCCTGGAAGTGCTCAGGGAGCAACTGGACATGGCGTTTAGTGCAAAGGTGGCCTTTGGTTCAATCTTGAACTCAGTGATCTTGGAGGTCTTTTCCAGCTTTAATGATTCTGTGGTATCCACTGAGGTCTAAAGAAACTGCACAAACAGCTTTCACCACTTCCATTACAAATTCCATGACCTAAAATGCTTTTCAAAATTCATACAGACAGATATAAATTTGAATGCATTATGACATTTCTTGCACTTACAAAGGATATAGCCATCTCATTTTTAACTCTGTCTGGAACAAAAATTTGACAGTTATAAATAGTCTTCACTTGCACATGAAAAATATTTTTCCTCTAATAATGACACAGAATTCACCATTTCTTTCAGCCTGAAGCTCAGCTGCTTTCACTCTACACAACTCCACACTTCTGTATTGTAAGCTTCAACACTGTTTGTCCTGCCTCCTCTCACACTGAAACTTTTGAGGGGAATAGAATTAGCTAGAAATAGGTGTGGAAGAGGAGATGCAAACAGTGAGTAAAGACAGCTGGGGCAGTGAAAGGCTTCATAGTACAGATAGGCAATAACACCTGCATTTCTTTGGAGACTCTCTAAGTACTCAGCAACCACAGTGAACATTCTGGCTGAAATCACTCTGCCCAGAGGCATCTTGGTGGGGATATGTAGTCAATTTAGTGCTAAAAATATCAGAAGGCAGAGGATAAGTAATACTGAAATCTGATGATTTCTGCAAGTACCCCATGTGATTCCAGAGCTCTTGCTCTGAGGCAGCTGGAATTTTACACAGTGGCCTCTGGGCACCCAGCGTTGAACAAGTCGTGGATGTTCTCCAACACACATCATAGTGTGTCAGCACTAATCTTAGGGAAAAAAGACAACAACTGTGATTTCTGCAACGTTAGAATTGCTACCTTATTGCTATCTCTATTTATACACATAAAATGTTCACCCTGAGCTCAAGATTACTCATTGGTAATGAGTGGAATATTTAATGTTCCTTAATTTCAGTTGGACTTTTCAGGCTTAGCTACACTGGAGCCTAAAAATTTGTCTTTCTGAGCCATGCATCACAGCCATGGCAATTCAGGTATTACAGATTTCAGCAACACTGCAGGGAAACATCTCTGTTCAAAGACAGCCTTGGCTAGGTGGCAGCTCTCCATTCTTTCCACCCCCCAGTCTCATTTAGCTTGCAGGGTTGGAGCCTTCTCCTGTGGAGGCTTACTGGTGTACATAGTGCTCATGTTCCAGGGAATACATGATCTCAAGATCACTCTTCTAGCTAGGAAACATCATATGCCAATATTTTCATAAAATGGACTTGTGATTCTCCTGTAGCTAGACAACTGAAAGACTCTGCCTCCTGAAATGAAGCCAATTCCAAAGAATGAAACAAGGTAGGTCTGTCTAAAAATAAATAAATACAATTACAAAGATTAAAGTTTCTAGAGGCATTACTCACTCAGCCTACCTAGATATCACCTGACACAGAAACAGATGTACCAACATAAATTCTTCTTCACCTGATTTTCTTATTAAAAATACAGCAGCTGGTGAGGACAATGATGCTAAATGCACTACTGGAATTTCCTGTTTGTAGTGGGAGGAACTGCTCTGAAATTTAAACACACACTTACAAATATGTGCCCTTCATATAGCTCTGTTAGGGGATGTTACCATCCCCCTGCTGCTGTCACATCTTTTAGTTCCAACAGCTTCATACTGACACATCCTATCCAAACTTTGCTATACAAACATACAAATAAACCTGGCCAATAATAAATTTTCTAGTATTTAATTAATTGGGTCTATTAATTAATTGGGTTTCTCCCAATTAAGTTAATTTGAGCACATAGAATAATGATAGGAAGAAAAAAACTAGGAAAAAGCCACCTGCATTCAGCATACAGCTACAATCCTGAAGAAAAGCATCTTTAAAAGCATACACTTGTGTAAGATTTAAATAATTTGGGGGTTATCATTCATTTTGGCATTCCTTAGTTAATTTTACAGCACTGCAAGGCAGTCTCACCCCATGCGTTTCCCCAAGGACACTGGCCATTTGGTAGAACAGGAATGTAACCTGTTTTGTGCAATAATAATTTTATTAAATTTTTACATGAGAGGCCACAGCCCTACGCCTTCAGTTTCTCAGAGTGAGGTGGTCAGGCACTCCTACACCTGCTGAAGTCTTGGATCTCAGTGGTTATGAGAAGCTGGGGGAGCTGCACAGAGCACTGTGCTCTGTCCATGTGCCAGCTACTACACGGTGAGCACTAAAACCAGATGACTGCATCCCTGCAGCAAGAAAAGGCATCAGATCCCATGCCTGCAGGCAGAAGCTTTTTTAAAAATTTATTTATATGAGACCTGGAAAAAAAAGTCTTTCCCTGGCAGTATCAGAATTAAGAGGAAACAAGGACCAAAAGTAACACAGTGTAAGATGCCAGGAGTGCTGATCCTCCTCCAACTCCTGAATCCATTTAGTCTGTCCCAGAAGACCCTGCACAGATGAAACTCTTTGATATGTTTTTAACCTCTATGAGAGTTGCACAGGTGCAGCCCATTTGGAGAGCAGGCAGCTCCCATTTTTCCACCAGGGGCAATGTTACTTTGAAATCATTCCATGAAGTCATTAGACATGAGTTTTTTGTTAGTGTTTTTAAAAGACATAATTTATTCTTTTTTTTTTTTACTTTCAATAGCTCAAGAACTGCAATGAATTAAAAAGTCATCTCAGAAACCTATTAAGGTGAGTCCCAGTCACCAAATTCCAGCCTGCTTTGTTAAGCAAATTGACTGCAGTCGTTGTATTTATTACTAAAAAAAAAAAAAAAAAAAAAGAAAAAAAAAAGAAAAAGCCCTTACATGCAGTATCCATGCTCTTTGCAAGTTCTCTGTCTGGAGATTAATCAAACCTCTCTGTTAAGCTGTCCTGATGAAATGGGAAGTTAAATAAGTGCCTCACTATGAGTGTGAGGACATCATTTTAAGGCAGTTTTTAGAAGTATAGAAAATCTTGACAAAGCAATAGAAATTATTACAATTTTGAGATCATTTTTTGTTTGGAAAAACTTCACATAGTAACATAATAATGAAATCTTTCAATTTACTGAAATAAAGTAGGTGAAACAGCATGTTTTAAATTATTTTCTAAAATCTATATGCTGCTGTTCTCCACAGAAAATGATGGAGATAGTATATCTCATTTAAATAAAAAATAAATTAAAGCCAAATATCTCAGTGTTTGTCTATAGGTATTTTGCTGAATACATAATCCCCTCACTGAATCACTAGATGTTGCAACCAAAATAGGCTATTATGACTATTGCATTTGATCTCCTGGGTAACACAGGCAAAAGCACCATTAATTTCTGTATCAAAACTATTCTTTTTGTTTGATCTACAGCACCTCTTTTTAAAAAATATACCTAGTCTTAATACAAAGGCTTCAAGTGAAGGATAAACCACTGTGTCCCTAGGTAAATTTTACAGTGGTTAATTTACTGTTCTTGTTAAAAATGGGCACATCACTTCAGTCCTGCTTCTAAAGACAAGACTGTAATACCTTTTTTTCTGCTTAAAAAGCTAGATTAAAGATGTCAGCAGTAATTGTGCAAGTTGATCTGCAATAACATATAGCCTTTGGTGTCGACACTAATCAAGGTTAGGCAACTCCAGCAACATCTAGATACTCAGCAGGAGGCAAAGGTTCAGTTAATTCAGAATTCTCTTGCCCTTGTGCTTTTGATGAAATTTTAATTTAGTTTGGGTGCAGGTCTGTTTCTTTTGCTGTTTGGTGTTTGAGAATATTAAAATGAGCATAAAAAACTCTAGACCTGTTGCTACATTCTCATTGATATGCTGTTATTTACATGCATAAATTGATAAAAGAAATTGTCTGTGTTTATAAAATGGAGCAATTGCTATTGTCAGGAGTTACCACCAGCAATGCTTCAACAGCTGGGAGCTTTCACAGTCTAATGGAAGGCATGAAGACTACTCAGAACAGCTGTAGACCAAGCTGATGGGTCTATAAGCAAGCAAAAAATCACCTTTTTATATCAGCAGTAGATTTAATCTAAAATAATTGTTTTAATGGAAGATGTAAATTCCATGTATTTCTTAAAGGACTTCAAGTTGGAATACTCTGAATTCCTTCAAACTCCTTTGGCCTACTCACTTTCCCTTAAGCAATCCCTTTAAAACCTAGAAACAGGAGAAATGTTTTGGACAAAGTGTTACCCTCACAAAATGCAAGCAGAAAAATCAAAACACTCTATGATATATTCTGTTTTTATAATATTATAATGATATATTATCTTTTTATAATATTTTTATAATAATTCTGGGCTTTAATTGAGAAGAAAAATAGAATGACTATGTAATTAATGTTGAGACATGCATTTAAACAAATAGATTTCTGTCTTGCCTAAGTGAATGATTGTATTTAGTCCCCAAATGTGGCAGAGTAATTCCTCACTGGACAATCTGGAGTGCAGCTGTGGGAGGGTGGAACAAGGGCAAGTTAGGAAGCACTTGGGGGGCAACTTGGAGGGTATTTGGAACTACATAAGCTTGAAAATCACATCAAAAAGCAAAAGTTATTCTTAAATTTGTCAAAAATTTTATAGCCTTCCTTAAATCGTACAACAACACTACCAGCACCATCATCACCAGTAAAACCAACAAGCTGACACCACACAGAAAAAACCCCAAACAAAACAAGAAAACCCCAAACCTACAACCTGTATTTGCATTATTCACAACAACAGAATGACCCTGTTTTCTTAGCCTAGCAAGGTATAAAATACATTTCTTTCTTACAGCATTCCTACCTGCTAACCAGAAGCCAAGAAGAACTTTGTCCTCCATACAATGTGGCAATTTCAGCCACACACATGAGCTGTTGAAGGGGATGGAGGTACTAAACTTATGTATCAGGATTAGTATTAAATATTGTTACACCATTAAACACCATCTAACTCCTTTCCTTATCCAGCCTTCATTGCCTTCAATACTGCATACTTGAACATACCCTGAGCTGAAAGACTGTCCCCACGTTAATCATAAACTTCAAAGCCTTAATCAACTTTCTCAACAAAGGAAAAACACAGTTTTAAACACTCTGTCTCAGTGGGAGTTAAGGTTTGGGTGGAGGGAGGAGACATGTGGGAAGTAAAAATGGGCAAGGTTGAAAGGCATGGGTAAAACTTGTAACTGGGACTTCAAGGGGTGGATAAGCTTAACCAGTGATTTCCTGGTTTTTCTAACACTTGTGTTGATAGTATGTGCACTTCAGAAACCTGGCCCTGGCCCTTAGTTTCACAGAACAGGGGAGAGAATGTGGAGCAACAGCTGCACTTCAAAAGCCACATGGCTTTCAGAGTGTTTTGTTCCCCTTCACACGTTTTTCTGCCAGAAGGGAACATATGGTCTGCTGTTTGGAAATTTCCCTGCCTAAATTTTTGTTTGATTAATTTCATCCAACTACTCCCAGTTACGAGCCCTCATAACACCCCAGACAGTTACACTCCTTCCTTTACATTTATACGCTTCAATTAGCTGTAGACTATGTGCCTTCTTAATCACCATATAGCTATACACATCTAGTCCTTTTCATCTTTTCTTGTCATCATCTTTCCATGCTCTTTAATCATGTTTGTGGCTCTTTTCTGATTTCCCTCCAACTTCTTGATATTTTTGTCTGATCTTAAAGTGTCCCTACCCGTACTTTCTCTTGGAGGTGTAGTGCTACTTCTGTATTGGGAATCAATTTCTCTTCAGACTCTTGTACATCACCTACCTGAGCAGTTTCCTGCTCACTAAAGAACATAACCAGTGTCCTTGTTCCCAGCCTGGACTGTGACACTGCAAGTCCATGGTTTTCAAACTTTGCGTGCTATCCTGTTACAAGTTCGTGTTCAATTTCTCATCCACTTTCACTCTCCAAATGCAAGATGGCTGTGCGGGGAGCCTGCAGGAACAGGGATGCCCTTAGGTACAGATCCTTCTTCTGCAAGCAAGGAATTCCAACACTGGAAGAACTTGATGGGGCATGAGCTGAGCATGGTACAGGATCTGGTTGGCCCTTAACCTCACACATGCTGTTTAGGTGAGCGTCCAAACCATGGTTTAGGTAAGCAGGAAGCCAGCTTGACCCATTCACAACTCAAATGAACTAAAGGTTTGCATTTGTGTGCTGTTTGAATGTGTCTCATCATTTATACATTTTAAACAGTTAGTTTTCCTTTCCCCTCAGTAAATGGGTAACAGGAAACACACAAAGCTCCTTAACTCTTCTTTAATCTTCCTCACTAGTGAAGTGAAAATCAAACAATAATTGTCTGGATGATCTCATTATTGTCAACAAAACTGAAACCTTGAAGTCCGCATACACTGAAATGCTGATACATTAAACAAAAAAGAGAACTGTGCTTACATGTTGTTCAATAAATAAATAAGAGCTATAGAGAGATCCATGATGAATGAGCACCCTGGGAGGGCTTCAGCTTGTCAGAATTATACAGCGACATTAATCACAGCATAACAGGTTTGCTGCAGGCTTCCAGTGTAAAGACCTCATTATATCTTCAAAACAAGCGAAAGCAAAGAAGCAAAAATCCCCACAACTTCTGAGTCGATCAGAATGGAAAATTAACTAATGGACTTTTTCATTGGAAGACAAAACTCAAAATAAGCTGTCCTTCATCACGTTAAGAATCACATAAGCAGTGGAGACATGTCAATCCATTTCCAGCATCCAACCAGGCTGCTTGTAGTGTTGGTGATCACTGGGGTTGTATATCAACAGGGTAAGGTATTCTTCAAGGGCTCCATGAGCTAGGATGGACTGTGCAATTACAGTGCTGCAAGCTCCTCCTCAGGTGGAACAAGTGGTACCTGCAAACAGGAGGTCTGCCTCATCAGGAGATCCAAGTGTCCTGTCAGCAGTGCTTCCAGGGAAATCCCTCTTCAGCACTCAGAGAGGTTGGAGGGCAAAATTTGACAGCCCTTTCTTGGCTCCAGAAGAATTCAAAGCCATGGGGACCAGAAAGCACTCTACTATTATCAATGGGTTCAAATTTGGTTGGATAATTTTGTTTTTCATCTGAGAATTATATTAATGGGACCTCAGAGTGCTGACCATATTATGAGATATGATCTATTAATCTCCTTGAAATATTATATATATATTTGTACACTTGCCAAATGCAAGCACTTTAACAGATCTTTTCTAAGACAGTCATAGAGAGTTTTTTTCTTTTGGCCAAAGCAAAAAACACTCCAGCCTTTGTTTAGCAAGTTACTTTGATAGGAGATAGAAAACTAAGGGATAAAGTCTTAATGTTTAAGGTCATATATTCAGATCTAGCCAAATCCCAGAAATCAGAAATATGAAATAATAATAAAAGAATGTTCTAAATGCTGAATATTTTTGTGCTTTAAGTTTCTATAACATCTTGTGAAATATTTTGGGCAATTTCTAATTCTGTCCTAACCAGTTTGCTTACTTCAGTCGAGTTTATTTTGGGATTTTTGCTAATGGAATTTCCACAACAGTGAGCAGACACTGTTAATTGCCACTATTTTAGGTTCAAAGAAATATCACCCACACTACACATTTTATGTGTTATTTTGGGTTATTAAGACTGTGTTAAAAAATACAAAGCTATATTTCTGGAAAGAGAACTTAATTATACAAATAAGTGGATGGATTTTCAGGTATTCACTACATTTGGTGTTGAGCTGTTTTTAATGTCAAGTATGTACTTAAGGATCTAGTGGGAGTGGAGTTGTACTGAAAAATCTGGTCCCAGTTATGGATGCTGAGAACATAAAAATCCTACCCCAGTAAAGACAAAGCCTTAAATGTCATTGATCTTTTTCTTTCCCATTGAGCTCTAATCCTGCATCAGCAGAACAAAGAGTTAGTACTGCATGGTTGGGAAGTTAAATTTTCCTCCACACCTGCAGGTCATTCCTCCTGGGCTCCTTCCATTGATAGCCAAAAAGTTATTTGCTTGAGAAACTAATCATGTGGTGCAGCTGAGCTCCTTCATTTCCAGAAGAAAGGCATCTGAAGTTAGACTCTGTTTCACAAAGAATTCATGAGAGAGCTGGGTTGAATCAGTGGGATCAGCCTGCAGACTCAGGGCTATGATTTTGTTACTGTTTTTTTAGTCTAATTAAAAACACAGAATCATTTAGGTTGGAAGAAACCTCTAAGACCATTGAGTCCAACTGCAAATCAGCACTGCTGAGTCCACCTCCAAACCATCCCACTGAGTGACACATCTACATGTCTTTTAAATACTTCCAGGGATGCTGACTTCCCCAGGCAGCCTGTTCAGTGCCTGACAACCCTTTTTGGGAAGAAATTTTTCCCAATATCCAATCTAAACTTGCCCTGGTGCAATTTGAGACAATTTCCTTGTCCTGTTGCTAGTTATTAGGAAAATAAACTGACATCCAGCTGACTACAGCCTCCTTTCAGGACACGTATCTCAGGTAAAATTTTCATACTTCCAACAAAATTATAACACACTGCAATTTGAAAGCCTTGGATGAAAAGTGTCGTATAAATGCAAAGCGCTGAGAACGCAGTAGGAGATTTGCATTTAAGAGAGAAAAAAATAGACTGATTCAGAAAGCATTTCTAGTAAGAAACAAGGTAACAATTTCTTAGAAGTCACCATTTAATACAGAATGAACTGAAGAAAGTTCCTTTATAGTCATTGACAGGATATTACCATCAGAGGACATAATGTCCTCTTATCAAAGTCTCCTTGGCAAGGAAGGACAAATTTATTAAACAAGACAGACAGACAGGAAGAGCAATAGTGCTCACATCTCTGAGTCAAAGACATTTGAAACACTAAATCCCTTTCTAGTCCCTCTACCCACAGGTGGTTTTTCCCACAATAAAATGCATGGAGACTGGGGGAGGGAACAAGAAAGGGCCAGAAACTCTGTCAGCCCTTTGGAAAACACAGTGAATCCCTCCTCCATACCCAAACAAGTGGTACAGGAGGAACACTCTGTGACTTACAGCCCAGTTCCTCACTTTGATTAATAAAACATGGGGAGAAGCAGGAACTGCAGAAATTCCATAAAGCAGTAAACAGCAATTTAGTGGTGGTAATATAGCAGCTACCACCCCACCCCCAGCACAGACTCAGGTTTCAGTAAAACGAGCACTGTTTCAAGTCCACTGTTCCCTAAAGTCCCATTAAACTGTTCTGTGCGCTGGGTGAGCCCCAGTTCTTTGGATTTTCACATCAGATACACACTGAAAGAACTGTGGCCTGTGCTGTTTCACATTCAGTCGCTTGTTTCTTGCTGCTAAACCCACATCACAGAAGCTACAGAAATGCATCCCTAGGTCCTTTTGAAGCCATGGCCCATGTCCTTGAAACATGGCTTGCTAACATTTATTCAACTTTATGCAGTGCTGCTAGAAAAACATTTATGGTTAAGGGCTTCTGTCTCAGAATACAAAGATATTTTTGGCTCAGAGTAGGAAAAATAATCATGGACTCAATGACTATCTGAGTAATTTCTATAACTACTTCCACAGGAAGGGCAAAAACAATCTTCAAAAGGTGAGGAAAAAGTCCTCTCCTTTCTTATGGATTTTAGAAATACACCTACTAGAAAAAAAAAAAAAAAGAAAAGAAAAAAATAAAAGAAGAAGAAGCCCAACAAACCAGCTGCAAAGAGCAAGTGAAGATCCAATTTTAAAGATTCAGCTTCATCCTGTCTCTCTTGGGACCTCATTGCGGCAATGCCGTTCTCTCTCCTCAGTGATCCCAAGCAATCCAAGTGTGTGGAGGGAGGGATGGAAGTGCTGATCCCCCATCTCCTCAGGGCTGGACTGTGCCTCCCACCCAGGCAGGTGAGGGAAGAGCCCTCAGCCTCTGCAGCCTCTGGGGTTGCTTCACACCCAGGTTCAACTGCATTTCTACCATAGCAGGAGGCAGCCTCAGCAGAAATTCATCTTTTCTAGAAACCACAAACCTAATCCTAGCTGCTAAAAAATAATCTCTGTCCTGCCCCATTTTAGTCATTTTAACAGAGATGACATATTTATTCCAATGACTATCATATTTATTCCAACAATGTTTCTTTCAGCTCCTCAGCTGTGTGAAGAATCCATCATGTATGTGGTGCCAGTGGTGTTATGAAACACATACCTTTATCCTCTTTTCAGCTTTGGAAAGTCTCCATGGAGCAAAAGAGACTATCTTGTCTTCTTTCTTTCCCTACTGAAAGGGTTAACCAATAGATATTATGTCTGTATTGGAGAATAAATTATCAGATGGATTGACTATCTCCCAAATGATAAAATAATTTTGGTTAATCTGTTCTCCAGCAGCTTATGAAAAGAAAATTCTTTACTTAAAACATCAGGAGAAACAAATTGCAAACTAGCCAAAAAAAAATAGCTGAAGTTTACACTCATTGCTAACTGTTAAAGCTAAGTTTGATCAACTGGGGCACCTTTCAAATGACAGCAATTACCAAGGATTATGCCAGGTATAGCCCATCATTCACTGAAGAACAATGTTGTGAATTTTTTGCTACAAGGCACCTCAAGAACATTGACCATCTACAACAACTGCAAATAGAGTGCCTTAAAAATACACTGAAATAAGGTATTTATTCATTAGAAATGGAAACCTCCCATTTAAGTTGTCAACTAAAGCTCCATCTTTAAACCTGCCTCATTCCAGGTCTCCAGGCAGGGCTGCAGAGGAGGTCCAGGCACCCCCAGCCCAACCCCAGCTCCCAGCTGAGCAGAACACTCACACTGGTGCTGGAGCTCTATGGCTGAGCAGAATTTAGAGGAATTCTGAAGGCCTTCAGTCCCCTAATCCTAACCTGTTATCCCAGAGTGAGGAATCTTGAAGGGTGGCTGTGGTGCAAAGCTGAACTGTTCTCACTACTCAGTTAATCAAAAAGTATTCTCCACAATCTACTGAAGAATGAAAACGAGAAATGGGAATGTTTCCTCTTAGACATCACTACAGAAATCCCTGCAAAGGCTGATGGTGCCTTACTTAGGTAGAGGCTGTAGAAACAGAGATTAAGATCATAGAATTCAAAAAATGTTACTTCTCATCTGTTTTTGTCAACAATCCCTTGTGTTTCCACATTTTTCGTGGATCAATAGATATTTGCCAGCATTCTCTAAAAGGGTTATTTCCAGAAATAACAACTAATCCAAAAGATTTTTCCTGAGAGGAGCAGAACAGACAATATCCAGACTAAACTGTGCCATAACCTATTGGCAATATGTGAATCAATAGATGAATCTGCTGCCTGCGCATCACTTCCAGCGTTACGTGCCAATAAGAAACTTGATCACATAGAACAAAATTTTCTTGGACAGCACGAATGGTTTGATATTGTAATAGACTTTATAAAACAAATAAAGGGTTTTTTAAAGGATCTGAAAGTCTGCGCCATCTCCCAAAGTTCACAAATCTTTCCTGTAAAATAAAAACACAGCCATACTGGTCATATGTCTTATTTTGGTTTTTATATGAACAGCTATTAGTGTTCAGTAAAAATAATAATAATGTAGATTATTTCTAGATGCAATGGAAAGATGTATGCAGGCTCCTCATCTTTTTTCTTCTCCAATCCCCTTATTTTAGTTTCTTGCTTCAATTAGCTTAATAGTTATGATCATCCAAACATTCAAGTAAAAAAGGTCTTGTAGACAAAGGAAACTCTCTTTGTATTTGGAAGTATGACAACCTCATCAATCAGAAAATGGAGATAATAAACATCTTTGAAGAGTGTTTTAGAAGTTAGTGAAATATTTACAAATATAAATTTGAACTCCTGATCTTAAGGCTCTCATGTTACTCTAATTACACTGCAATTGGAGCTCCCTATGTATACAAATATGTTTGAGTGCATATAAATAAAATTACTTAAATTAAAATGGTTTCTGTATTCTTCCTGCCAAAGAAAAAAAATAAAATATAAGGCCTATTATATGGATCAGTAGTGTGCTGGCTTTGCATAAGTAAAGAATACTCAGATACAATGGTTAAAATTTTCCAAAAATAAATATTACTGCACCTCAACCAGACCTCTAGTAACCATTTAGTATTGCTTAATATATTTCCATGTCTTCATTTTTCCTTCAATGCAGCCAAACCAGTGTTCAAACACACGCATCTTCAAAGGTTATCTCTCTCTTACAATTAAATACACAAATCAACACACAGGCAGGTTTGGCAGAGTGATTACTGCACACTGGGCCCAGCAATGGAATTTAGATGAATTTAGAAAAATTGCCAAAAACTGAATTCAGGTTATGTAGGTCTAAGATGTACAATGGGTTATCAAAACAAATTCCCTGTGCCTGTTATTGGTGTGGCAGAACTGAGGTATCAGGCCCCACCTGGGGACCCTGACGTGCAGAAGGACTCACAGAAGAGAAGCAGGAACAGGCAAGCTTTGTACTGAGCCTGATGCACTCAGAGAATCATGGCAAATAAGGCCAGAAAAAAACTTCATAAAGGTATTTAGTGCAGAGCACTAAACCTTACTCCCAGAGCACCCTCAATTATACTCTTATTTCTGGCAGATGTTTATCTAAAGATGTCCAAAATGAAGCTTCAGCACCTCCCTGCATATTAGCATTTTTTTAATCTTAACTATTTCAGACATTTTTCTAAAAAATCATTAAGCCAGAAGTCATTTGACACAAGATAAGCTCATTATTTCCTTTCCTGTGCCTCACAGATGTGGAGGATAGATTATTCTATTCTTCTTTTCACAGCTTTTGCACACTTGCATTCTTGTCTTCTATCAGTCTTCTTTAAATAAAAAAACCTATTTCATTCAATCATTCCTCCAAAGTCATGCTTGCAACACTCTCCTTATTCACCTTCCTTTCCTCTGGATACTTTCCAATTTGTTCACACCTGTTCAACTCCCCAGACAAGGCCAAATGCATGATGACAAGGGCAGAAAGAACAAGCAATTTCTTAAGCAACATAATCTTATGTGAGATAAACATACTCCTGACTATTTTTCAGTTTGTGAGCTACTGCTGTAATAAGTATTATCCAGTTGATTGTTCCCATCCATCACTTGCACAGTATTTTGGGTGAGCCTGAGAGAAGGACCCTTTTTCTGAGAGAGGAAAATGTGGACATTTTTTCAGCCTGCAAACTCATTTTGGATTCTAACACTCTATTCCCACCTCCTTGCAGCTACTCAGCACTGCATAGACAGAACACATACTTATTTTTCCATCTGTCCTCATTGACAACACCATTGAACCAGAGTGGATGCCTAACAGATATTTGCAGAATCCCAACAGACATTTTGAGAGGAACTATTGGTGATTACTCTTCAAGTACCGTCTTCCAGGTGATTGTGCACTCACCTTAGAGCTCCCTCCTGTGACTTCTGCAGCAAAGGCAGCTTGTAAAGAAAGGACATCTTTGATGCAGCTGTGATAGCTCTCACACAACTGCTAGGAAGTGTTTTGGAAGAGCAGCAAATGTCTCTTTCTAATCAATTTTTTTAATGTTTTCTGCTTCCTAGAGTAACCTATCTGTCTCCATGAAACTATTAATCATTCCTCCTCCTCTTTAGTTGCTAAATTTCAGGGGTACTTATTAAAAATAAGACATGGTTTATTGTTCTCGTATTTAGTTATGAAACATTCACTCTGCTTGTTGGTTGGGACTTTAGCATAAAAATAATAATGGATAAACAACAAATGGGGAGAACAGTGAAACATTTTGAAAATGGGTCTTCCTTTAGCTAATTGGTTGGTGTGCTCCCTCTCAAGGCTATGGAAGCTGGAGGTGTCCTTGTGGGCCAGATTTCATGGTGTTGGTTGCACTCATACTTGTGGGGTTTTATCCAGCTGTGAGACTTTAGGCCCAACTTAGAACTGAAGTTCCTAACTGAACACATTGTTTTGCAGGATACCAACAGGCCATAAAAGAATTCAGATTAAAATATTGAAAGTATTCAGTTGATTAATTTCAATTCTTATGACAAAAGACACTCCTCCTTCTTTCTTTTCTTTTCATTCCAGTATGAGAATTCTTTAAACAATAAGCACCATAGAAATCCAGGTCTGCCTGCTATGCTTTTCCTTGGAAATTAAAAGACAAGTGGCAAACCAGTTGATTTGAGACATCTGAGAGATCTTACATGTAAAAAGCCTATTAACAGAGTTGGGAATTCTTTCCTGCCAAAATCCAGTCTGCCTCTATATTTGTACTTGCTTAGCAAAACACCACTGCAGTTGCCAAGTTCTGGCCTAATTCATGTGTGAGGTATTGTGTAAATTCTTTAATAGCTGATTTTGGTTACAGGCTCATGACTATTAAAACATGATGCAGAGGAGGGAGGTCAAAAACGTGCTGAGTATGCCAGGGTTTGGGGGTGGGAAGCCTTGGTGGCAAATTTGGGGCAGTTAAGGCTCATGGATTCAGGTAGGTGCCCACTCAGTGAAGGGTGCAGTTCCAGGAGCCCAGTGCAGCTGTGCCAGCCCAGCATACAGAATAAAACAGACCAGGATGGACCTCTCTCCTTGCACCTCTCCTGCTTTTTCAGTGCCTGGCCTCCTTCAGGAGCAGCTGCCTGTGGAGCAGGGCACAAGAGAAGGAGCATCTGCTCCCACCAAGTAAATACCAGCAGCCTGGACTGCAATAACTGATCACTACAATGCATGCCAAATGCAGATGTTAAATAAGCTCTGTGCACCAAACAGCCTCACAGGGTCCCAGCTATTCAGGAGTGCTCCAATGGTAACAGAAATAGAAATGCATTTCACTAGGAAGGCTTGGAGAAATGCTCTTTGTTAGCAATCCACACCTACTCTCCCTTTCATTTAAAGCTGACAAAAACTCCCAGAGCCTCAGCGATCCAAAAACGCCTGCAACAAAACCATGAAAGATAAGTGCTTCAAAGTCCTGATATTTCTAAGACAAAAGACAAGCCAAAGCAATTCTTCCTTAAACAGAAGGGGAAAAAATGAAGAAAACAGACATAAACCCTTCTCCTCCCTCATTTTGCAGGTCCTCTTTAAACAGACTGTACCCTCCCCCTACAAAAGGAAAAAAAAAAGTTGTTTAAACAAACAACAGATGCTGTCTAAACTAACTGCATGGTAAGTGCATACTAAAGACATATGCTGTCTTCTACCTAGCCATATGTCCTTCCCACACACATACTTTAGTTCCAACTCTGGTGCAGATTTAGACAAACAGAACAAGGGTGCATGGAGAAGTTGTACTCTAGCAAGTTCTCAGAAAATCCCCTAGGATTTGTTTAATTGTTGTCAGACCCTAAAAAGTAAACAGCACAAATAAAATGCTCCAGAAAACAGAAATCACCCATAACAATTAAAGAGATTTGTAAGCATAGGTTGCATCTCTGATGAGGTGATGTTGTCACATAATTCTTGCTTTTGAATGTGTTAGAATAAAGCATCACATTATACAAATCTTTTCAATACCATTGAAGAATTTATTACAAAAACCTCTTCTTTTAATTAATAGTAGCTTGGTATGTTTGCCCTAAAAACCAGACTCTTAGATTTCCCTTAGAGAGTATTGAATTCTACTTTGTTCCCCCTGGATTCCAACTGTAATGCTCCTTCCCAGATGATAAAGTCATATGTTGTCAAACATATAGCTTAACTGTACCAGAACCATTAGAGCTGGAAAACAGGGTTTGGAAAATAGCAGCAGTTACACTTTGGCATAGAAAGCTGATGCTTCTAAGCATACACTTGGAGGATTAAGAAAAGATCAAGAGGTAAAAGATCACAGATCTGGCCAGCTGTTAGCATCCAACTCCAAAATGTGGCCTCACACATCCTCTACTCTGATTTTAGAGGAGAAACTGCAGCAAGTCTGCAAGCTAAAATTCACTGTGGCTTAATGGATTTAAGTGCTTCCCTCTTTACATGACTGAATGAAACCAGTTAACATGAAAATTATTTTTAAATAGCATGCAATTCTCACTGCATTTTCTCCACTATTAATTAACATACTGGGTAACTTCAAATAATTGTTTTCTACTCCACCCTATAATTTCCCCTTATTCAAACCTTCAATTCACACACTGAAATTGCTTTAAGGAGCTGGATCCAGGGCATCCTTAGAAGTTTTGTGACAACATCCTGATATTGCTACTTCTGTGCTCTATTGTGGGTCTTGCAGGCTGGAGCACAGCTCTAGGAAGCACCTCTCCTTTAAATAGTATTTTTTATAGATAGAATCCAATAATATAGTCAGTCAGCAAAGTCAATGGCAAACTGTTATCTCACTGATACTGGTACTTCACTGATTAAATTTTGTCAGGGGTTTCTTTGATTCTCTTTCCCTCCTCACCCCAGTACCAACTACCACTAGAAGATACACAGCCTTCAAAACACACAGCAAGGCATGGAGCTTTTATATGGCTCATTTTTTGGTTAAATATAAAAAAAGTGAATAAATTGTACTTTTGTAAGTACACAATTCAGAATATTTGGGTTCTCCTTACATCTTCATATACAATGCCTTTGATCTAGGTTTGTTCAACTCCCCAGGATAGGTCTGCCCTGTTCTGTTACATGCATGGGCTGGCTCAGATTTCCTCTTTGCTTCTCTGTGAAAAGCAAGAGCAGACACCACCTACCATCACTTCCAGAGATGAGCACTGCACTTGTCCTAACCTATAAAACTCCAAATATTTTGCCTGAAAGAAATCACACTGTTATGGTATAATGCCTAAATATAAAAGCTTGTGAGACAGGCACCTGCTGTGGACAGATGGAGGATAGATAATGGGATTGCAGTGTATCTTCATCAATACCTCCACCAATGCCTGGAGGGACTCTGGTCCCCAGGGAAACTGCTAGAGGAGAAATATATCCTCAAAATCTATTCCAAAAAATGCTGTAATATACTTTCTCCTACAAAGTATAACTGAAGTCGTGCATGAAGGTAATTTCTCGAAGCTTTTAAGGACAATGTTTTAAGGGAATTTGCATGAAAATTCATTAAAGTTTTACAGTCACACAACTAACAGAGTAGTACCAAGCCCAGGCTAATAAAACATTAATTCCTACCACAGCCAGGCTCTCAGTACTCAAGCAGCCAAGTTAGGTTTCTGTTTCACCATTGGTTTGTAAGCCCTTGGGTTCTTTGAAATGCAGTATCTTATCTCTAGCAAAACAATGTCTCCTAAAAGAACAAAGGTTGCATCTCACATTTCTGTGTATGAAGCACTGCTCACAAACCACCTGCTTTGCCTATCCCTCCCTCTCTGTGCTCTCAGGGGCTGCCTGCCAGCACCCAGGTTTCTGTGAGCTCCCAGTTGTCAGCATGAGTGTGGCAGGTTCCTCTGCCCGCACCACTGCTGACCCTTCTGAAGGACAGTTCCTGTGTGACACAGCAACAGCTGGGGACCACTGCAGTCCCTTTTAGGGAAACCTGTGATTCCTGGGCCAAAGGCATGTCAAAAACTGATTTTGAAATCACTTCAAAAGTCATTTCAGACTCACATATAAAACAGTAAGCCTAGAGAATCACCATTCTCCAGCACCTAGAGCAGGAATGCATGTCAATAAACTAGCCATGTGCTGTCCTTTCAAGTGGGGGTACTTTATGGTACCTCTGATGTCAGGAGCAGTGAAGTTTGAGAGTGGATGAGTATAAACTTTACACTGGGGGTAATTCAGTGTTTACTTCCAGATAGCAAGTTAGCCTAAGGAAACAAAGGCTGGCATAATACATAAGTGGAATTTGACACAGGCAAAAAAAAAGAGCTTGGTTGGGTGAATTTTCACAAACCCAAATCTTCATCCAAGTTTTATAGTGTCCCAATTGATCATTCCACTGCCCCACCTCCCTCTGTTTTCCAGTCATTAACATTCCAGTGGTTCATGCTAATTGAATGTTGTCATTACCTTTGGGTCTCACAAGAAGAACAAAAGGTAACAAAAGATTTCATGTCTTATATCCTTCCACTCTATACTTCTGCACTGGCTGCACAGACCTACAAGAGAGGATATTCTTGTCCAGCTGATCTGTGTGTGTAAAGATTATCTGTCACTGCATTCTGAAAATCAGCAGTACCTCCTGTAAAACACTTAAATACAGGAGTCTGGACTTGCAGACTACAGAATGAAGCCCTCAAACCTGGGCTGAGTACTCAAAATCATCAAATAAAAAGTTGTAATTAGTGCTGAGATTTCAAATTTTGACTTACTGAGCAGGATCTGAGTGAACTTCTTATTCAGTAATTAACAGGTAAATAAAGAAGATATCATCCATGGCCCGTAAAATGCTTGAATGCTCATATAGAAAAAGAAATCTGAATGACTAAAAAGAAAAAGTATAGCAGAAAATTGTTAGGAGCCTTGATTCTACCATTAGTAATTTCATAGTCTCTATTGACTGTTGGGTACAAAACCCACATGGATTCAAAAAACCAGATGGCTCTGAAGATGAAAGCAGAACTAACAGCTCAGGGTAATTTTTACTATGCCCATTAGGGATCTTCTGAAGGTGGACAGGAGAAGAAAACAAGCTGGCCAAAATGTAGGATGCCATATCAAAGTCATCCCAAATAATGACGTTGCTGTAGAGAAGCTTAATTCTGGATATTCTAATGCTTCTGTTTGTTATCTATCTGTTCCTTTTGAAACCCTCACATGTATACCTCTACCTCCAAGAGAGATCCTGAGAGCAATTCTGATACTCATGTCACTTGCTGTCATTACAGAATAATAATATATATTTTTAGGAGTTAGGTGAAGGTTTGGGAGACACTGGAGTCTCAAGAAAGACCTGTGGCCTCCAGGAGTGCCACAGATAAAGCATTCTATCCTATCTTCAGTAGTGTTCAGTAAATTGACCCTTTTATTCTTAAGCTCTTCAAGCAGGACTCATAGTTTCACTTTCAGAAATTAAATCCCCAGTGGAGCCATAGTGAGAACATAAAATTCAGCTTAGTTTCCAAACTGCATGCCAGATCCCATGCAAATGAAAGGAAGATCAGAGCACCATAGGAGAATTTTCTTTGGTGCTCATCCTTGGGATGATTTGCATCTGGCCCTTGTGAAGTAGAAGATATTCTGTGACCTTGCATAAGTACCAAAGGTTTTTGTTTAGGCATCTCCTTTAAAAACACTTTATAAATTGTTCACTTTGTGAACAATTCCTCACTGCCATGGGAGGTTCCCACCCTTAGTGTGTCTGAGCAGCCCCAAGCCCCAGTGCCAGTGCTGGCTGCAGCTCATGCTGGTGGCTGAGGCGTGGATGGAAACAAGTCCCGCTGCCATGGGGCTTCCTTTGAGACATCTCCCTCTGCCAGGAAAACAGATGCTTGCGTTTTCATGCTTATGTTAAAAAGTTCTTTCAAGTTTTGCCTTCAGTGACAAAGTTAAAAACAGAGAAAAAGCTTTTCTTCCTGTTTTAAAAATAACACAAAAAGCTGAAATTTCTTTTGAAGAGAGTAGTCCAGGAATCAGAGAACCAAGGAACAAAGAGTCTACGTTTTCATCAGAAGACACCAAAGGAAATTTCTGCTTCCTAGAGTAGCACATCAAACAATTTGTGGGGTCATTCCAGCCATCCTGGAAGCCCTTCACTCTCAACAACATTTCTGAAAAGAATAATATGAATATCAATAAAAATACATAATTCCTTCCTGTTGATGGCAAAATATGGAGTTTATCAGTCAGGCCCACTCAACTTGTCTGCAAAAGAATAATTTGCTCACATTTGTTCTTACAATTGTTCTGTAAACAGAAAATGACACACCAAAACAGCAGTTGTTGGATATCACAGCTTCTTTAAGAATAAAAGTACATAATATAGGACTCCAGACAGATCATCTAGAAACAAACTTCTTTCTCTCTCATCTTATTTGCCCTTCACTACCAGTTGTTACCAATGGAGTAAGAATTCTCTTCCTTTCTCCCTGTCATATATATCTATATATATGAAAACAAAAATATATATATGCAAACACACAAAGAGTCTGAATGAATATAAATTATCTCAATAGCAGCATTTAGGTTACTCAACCGTCTCTTCTATTTTTCAGAAATCATCCACCAGGGCAGACAGGAGCAAAGGACTGATTCTGGAACATCAACTTTTTTTTTTAATATGTCACTCAATCAAAATCAAACCTCAAAAGAAGGAGCAGTTTGCAGATGAACTTTTGAAATGGAAATTTCTTTCCACAGACTCTCTTCTGGACAATATTTGGAGAACCAAACAGAAAGTTATGAAGAAACCAGATGAGAAAATTGGATGCACCTTCTCCAGATACTTCTGGCACACTTGAGCATCAAAAGAAATATCCAGAGACTATGACGAGCAATGCAGTGAACATCTTTTCTTATTTGAAAAATCAAACCAACTACTATTTTTAAAATTATTTTTCAAAAAAGGAAGAAAACCCCACCAAAATTTACACAGATATTTGGCCTCAAATGTTTGTTTGGTTTTTTTTTAATTAAAGAATTCTCTGACATCTGACGTTACCTTTATTGAAGGAGTGTCATTCAATGTAAATTTTTCTCAGGTAAAATTTCAATTCAGTTACTTTAATTGACAAATTTAATCACAAACAACTTTGCACACATGTGATTGAATCATGTATACAGTAGAATAAATATGCAGGATGCATTCCAAATGTGTTGGCTCTGGTCCAGAAGCCAATGACTGAAGCAAATTTGGATTACCCACATGCTTTAAATTAGGCACTTGCTTAAGTGTCTGGAGAATTGAAACCATAATTTTTTACTTTTCTCTCCACAAAGACTTTATAATATTGTCCTGGGATATTTAAAAGCAAAGAAAAGATGAAGAACAGTGATGTTAATACAGTTACACAGGAATAAGATAGTGAGAACAAGAAAAAAAAAGTGAACTCTGTTGCTTGAGTATTTGAACTCTTTCTATTATAGAAATCTACAGACTGTGAAAATCTTGACTGATAAATTTGTATTCAATCATGGATTAAGGAAATACATTTTTCTTACTATAGAGCCAAGAGACTGAAAGAAGCCTACATTTTAGGTCTTGAACAAAATCTTACAGTGCTGTTTCAAACCAAGCTGAATAAAATATTCATTATTATTTGCCAAAGAATGTTTTATTCCCTCATAGTTCTGCTTTCTCTTTTCCCTCTTACTTTCCCCTTGTGCTTGAGAAGTTACAGTTCTATTTGGCATATTCTCATATGTACCATGCAGCACTATACATGACAGTAATTAAATAAAAATAAAGAGTAAGCAAACATTACTGTAAAAAAGCAGAACCAAAACCAATGCTTCAATGATATTAGAGCTGGAAAAATTCCCTAGCAATGAAACAATTCCCCAGAAACAATACAGCAGACAAACATTTACCAGTAAAACTGGGCAATAGCTGTGAAAATAAAATTACAAAGATGTTTTCCTTTACATGTGCAAAATGTATGAAAAAAATCCCTGATATGTTCCTCTCTTTGCATCTCTAGTCAGCTCTGTTTTTTCTCCAGATAGGTCTGCATGCTCTTTCAGGATGTAAAAATCAAGGAAAGTTACGATTCTCATTTAATAATCTGGTAGAATTTGAGTTGATCTCATCTACTTTATCTTCAAGGAGTTTAATGGTTTGATGCACTGGTCTGGCTCCAAATGTAGACACAAAAGTCTGAAACAGTTTACTGGCACAGTTACTTTTTAAAGAAATGAATAGTTGCTCCCATTCTAAAACAATTATTTAGATAGTTCTCCTTCATCTTTTATTTCCCTACATGTGGAATTTAACCTCTTTTGCACACAATGCAGAGCAGCATGACTAACTGATATAATGTATAGGAAATGACTTGTGGAGCTAAAGCAAACAGTTGATGTGCTTACAAGATAAGTGTCAGCTTGCGGAAATAGCAAATAACAATGACACAATTCCCTCCTCTCAAAGTATGTGCACGGTGCAAAGACCTGCTGCTAATTTTCACTCAGCAAGGGGGGATGCCATTGGCCTTTTGTTACACAGAGAAGCCAGTGATGTCACTTGGCTTTGTGCTGCAGACTCTGCTGCCTACCGGCTTGCAAGAAGATTTTTCCCAGCGAAAAGTAGCACTCTGCTGGGCAGAATTAAATAATTCCACATGAACCATTCCTCCAGGCTATTATTTTGTTCACATGTATCAGAATCTATGGTTGAATGAAGTATTCTATGGAGTAAAATATCGTTGGCATCAAGATGGTTTTGCACTCTTTGGACTAATTCTCTGGTTCCTTTACCAGTAAATGCCCTTATTAGGCATGGAAAAAAGATCCCTTAGGTTTTACTTTTTAAAGCAGTCTCAGGAATCTTGATAGTCTAATTTGCTTTATACAAGAATTTTAGATCAAAATATGCTTTGCATGAAAACATAAGAGTATCACTTCCAACAGAACAAAATTAGGCCTAGACAAAAAACATTTTCCTAACTTTTTTTTTCTTTTCACTTGAAAGCAATTTATTTTAACACTTCCTGAGAGGCAGCAAAATGCAGACTTTGTAGCAGAGTCAAGGACAGAAAGAAAAGGCTTCTTCTGTGTTAGCATTTGTTCTTTTTTAAAAGAGATCAGCATAAACTTTACTCACACTGGCTTTTTCTATTCCCAGAATTTCCAGTTCAGCTTTCATGGAGGTTGTCAGAGGGTTCCCCATTTCCAGGGAACAACAATGAAATACAGTAATTGGATGTGGCAGTGCTACTCTGTGAGTTTATCCCAACTTGTCACTGCTGGCTACTGCTTCCCCTCATTAATTCCATCACACTGGCTGGTGGCCACTGGTTTGACATGCCCTGTCTGAGCAGAAATTACTGCTCTTCTCTCAGTGGCCAGCCCTCATTCCTTGCACACTTGGGCAGTTCTGCTGCAATCAGCAGGATTGCTCATATGCATCAGAGCTGGCAGGACCCGCCTGAGGATCCTTTAATAAGGCAACACGGAATAAGGGAGCATGTGGTAACTGAGCTCATGTCATTAGTTTGCATTGTCAGCCCTGTACAGGGTAATAGCATCTGTGGAACTCCCTGTAGCCAGAAAATTGCATCCAGCCAACAATGATCACAAAAAGAAGAGTTGTCATGGAAAGGTGACAAGGACATGGCCAGGAGAAGAAAAAGATTGACTAAACACATACAGAAGAATCCATGCTAATTCCTACTGTACTGTTGATTTACTGAATAGCGAAATACTTACCATCAGAAATTTTATTGGGAGAAATCAACTTAGATGGCAGATCTGAAGAATTGGAGATCAGCAGAAACCAGGAAAAAACCATTCAGGGTTTTCAGATTGTAAATCCTGTTAATATCCACTTGCCCAAACACTCCTGGAACAGCACTAATTCACACAGTCATATACACAAATAACCCCAGAAGCAGCACTGTCTTATCACTTACACATCACTCTTAGACAAAAAGGAGGGCAGCATGATTTAGACCATCCCTAAAGAGCAACAGGCTTTGGGGTGCAGATGTATTTGAATTAAAGCTTTGCCTTCATATCCTCACCAAATATCATTGACAAAACTGGTACAAGCATATCAATAGTAGTCATAATTTATACATGTATAAATACATGTAAACATGAATGCGTTAAATATTAAGGATAATTAGTAACTTTAGAATACTATTATATGCATATGGATATTTTTTGATAAAACAAAATTTAAAATTCTCTTTGAAAAAAAACCCTGAAAATTTAACTTATTATCTTAAAAAACAGGCAAGACTTTGTCTGGGCATTCAAATTATAATGATTGTTTTCCATTATGAGATCTGTGAAGTTTTGATTATCAATTTAAATTATATTTGAGCATGTGCAGTTAATTCACAGATTCTTCTGATTTTTCAACTGAATAACATGTTGATTTTTGCTCTGCAATGTAAATTATCACATCTTTTTAATTTTTTGTATTCACCTCTAGAGGAAACTGCGTTTCTATGATGGGTGAAACAGTGAGTCCTGTGTGGACTATAAAGCACCTAAAAAGCAATGAGCTGCAAAAGTGTTACAGTTACTTGAAAACAAAAATTTAAGGGAGGAGATTTTCTCATCCCATAATTTCCTTGAGTCAGTTGTTAGCACCTTTCTCTCATTTTGAACCTGGAGGAAATATTGTCTTTCTAAAACAGATTATGCTCCTTTTTTTGTCTCTGTATGTCATCTTTTTATTTTTAAACTCTCACCTTAAAATTATTTTTAATACCAAATATTAGCAGATTTCTGTCCAGCTGGGATTGTCAGACATCTCAGAATAAGCCCTTCAGTGGGAACCACAAGTCCAATGTTATCCACAGAAGTCTGGGGCTGCTGAAAACTTGCTGCCTGCCTTGCAGGGAATCCACTCCCTTTGACATCCCAGGTTTTAGGAATCTGCTAACCATCGAGGCTGCAAAGATTCTTCAGGGCTGAAGGAAAATCTGCAAGCCATTTTCCTAACCTGGTGAGCCAGGTCAGTAAGACAATAAAAGAAAAAAGGAAAGAAACTAAAATAAATAGCTTTTGACATCCAGTGCCATAAAAGTAAAATATTTTAAAACTTGGCATCATATAGAAGTTAGCTAATTATAGTGGCGCCATTCACGATGATATAATTAACTGAATGTCTGCATTTCTATTATAAACTCCTATTTTCAGAGGTTTATGATACAGCCTTAAAAATTTGCTCTGGCCAGAGACTTGGCATGCCAAATCTCACCCTGAAAGCAACTTTTTCCCTCCAAAACTGAAGAAGAAAAACCTGCTGGGTTTTTGTGGTAGTTTTCCCTTTTTTGTTGTCGTTGGGTTTTGTTTTAGAGCTTATAATAAGGTAATGAAATTAACCACACTGAAATAGTGCCCTTTATGTACTCAAAGACTTCGGGGTATTAAAGAACAAATTTTGACCTATGTTGTGTGATTTAGTGATAAAAGTTCCACCTTCAGCTCGTTTCTGGAAATGCTACTGTGTTGCACAAATTCTAGGCCAGGGGCATGTCCAAAAATTACACACTTCTAACAAGGACCTGCTGTTAGAACCAACTCCTGCACTTTAAACATCCTGACATCTCCTCACTCCTAACTGGCTCTTCTTTTTCTCCTGAAAGCTGTATGGCTGCCAAAAAGCTGATCTTGCAGGAATGGAATTAAGGTCCCTTTCTTGCATTCAGCAAACCTAGTGGTGATTCCTTCCTTCCCTGCAACAGGCAAAGACCACAGGTTACCTGGAAGTGGGCAGAGACACAAACAGACAGTGCCCAGGGCTGTCTGCAGGACAGGGGGTTTCAGGTGCAGTGTCCCTTTCCTGGGACAGTCCATCCTGGGCGGATGAGCTGCTCTGAAGTGGGGTGGTTCTCTGAATGACCTTGGAGTGGACATTTGGTGTCTCTTCCAATGTACACATTATCTCCCTGAGATAAACACACTGCATCTCAGCTGTTACAGAATGAAAGTCTACAGAGATATACAGAAATTTGGTGTTTGCCCTGAGGTGAATAACCACAAAATTTACCATGATTAAAGGGAACACAACTCTGAGATCTGCAGTTATAGCTAAGGAATAAAATATTCTCTACATCTGCTTCACAGTACTTGTTCAAAACTACCTTTTGTTTTTGTTTTTTTTTTTAACATCTACTTAAAATTTAAATTGGTTTTGTTTACTTATATACACTTAACACAATTCCTTATGTCAAAAATTGGCTTCATCACTAAAATCCTAATTGCCAACAGTGTACTAAAAGCTTCCATGCAATCTATAGAAAGTAGTTTCCTTCCCCTGGTGCCACTTTGGAATGTTCTGTTCTTACTAGTCTGCTGCTTTCCTTCAGCCTGGAGAAGATACTGTTTGTTCCTCCCTCTCAGAATGCCTTACACAGATTTGTTTAGAGCCAAAGTATTTGGAAATCCAAAGGAGAGTTTTAATTGTCTTATCAGCCAGACTGGTGGACTCTTTGTCCCAATGGTACACAGGAAGGTAGCTCCTTCCTTTCTCTATTGAGCTGGTTATTCTTCCCTTAGAGTTCCCTCTTTTGGCACATTGCTTTTAATCCAACAGGTTATGAAGAGACACTTTGTTTCCTTTGCAACAAAGGAGTGAAGCACTATTCCTCATCTTGCTTTCCTCCTAATACACAACCCCACTTCGTTTAGACAGTGTTTCTGCAACCTTTGTCTGCACAGCTACATTACGCAGCTGAAAGTTTCCTTCACAGAAAATACCCTTCAAATAATTTCCAGATTAAAAATTATACTGGCACTCTCCAGGAGGCCAAACATAATTTTTGAAATGCCACATGTCCATTCTGTACTAACTCCAGTGGTGGTGGTTCCTCTGCTGTGTCTCTCTGCTCTGTATCTCAGAATACAAGGTCTTAGGGAAAAAAAGGTAAAACCACCATTATTGCACAAAAACAAAGAAAGCACAAGAAGTCTGGAAGTAACACCACGCAAATTTCATCCTCGAATAGAAAAGCTAAGGAGTAAATAAAACAAAAAAATAATTTACATTATGTCTTACTGTTTATAGTAACTACAATACAGCTGAGAGCATGTTCCTAAGAGCAAACCATGCTTAAACATTTGGAAAAGTCAGTGTGGCTAGAGCCCAGGTATCTGGTGACAGCATTCATGATGGAGTTGTTGGAATTCATAAACACACAAGTGCAGCCAAAGCTCTGACTACACTGGGGATTCTTGCCAAGGCATGGAAGTTTTCCTTCCCTTGCTGGTAAGGTTATGGAGGGAACACAAACTGTTCCCTCCATAACTGTGTTTGCACGGGAATCACTGTGATTCCTCAGGATATCAAGGGGGCCCATGCCAGACCTTTTCTCTCTCAGGCTACTGAGGTTGCACATCCTCCCCAAGCAGGTCACAAGCTGGGCACAGGCTGAGCTCTGCCCACCAGGCTGGCTCAGCACAGCCCAGCTTCCTCCACGACAGCACAGGCATCTAAGATGACATCTAAGAACACTTAGGGGATGTGCTGCCCTATGGGGTCATAGTCAAGCCCCCAACATGGATTTAACCTGTGGCTGCTCAGGTGTGGCTGCCCTGCACAGTCTCAGGTATTCCCTGGCAGTGTCTGTGCTTGAGGCACACCTGCACTGCTGCCAGCACCAGGAGAACCCCGTGCCAGGGGCATTTATCAAACACAAATGACCAAAAGAACCTGAATGCAAACTCTCCTCACAGTCACTGTGGACATAACCACCTCCAACTGCTTCCCTGCCCATGCTTGCCAAGGGATCCATAAATGAGGGTGAGGAAGGACTAGACTCTGTCCTTAATTAAGCAATGTATATTGGAGCAAGTCCCCTAAAGTGAATGTAGCTATACTGTATTGATTTTGGTGCAGATGGAATCAGAATCTGACTATTTGCAATGTAGGACAGTAAAAGACTAAATTAAGTATTCAATAAGCACCAAGCCTCCTAGAATTATTTCAGTGACTGTCTAACCTATAAATGACCTGGCCAAGTGCTATTTTTCAGACATTAATGTAAACACATAACAGGCAACACAAAACAGCCAGCAGTAAAAATCTGTAGGGAAGATAACTCTCTCCTCCTTTGTCTGAATTATTTCTCTTCTACTGTGATTTTATCTTCACTGCATGCTACTTTTATAAAAAACATTTTGTAAACCATGTATTATAAAACAGAACAAATGAAAGGGTATTTATATGAATTGTATTTGCATTTCTGCATGAGTTTGATATGTAATTGCAAGATTACCCAAACTACTGATAATTATATTTTAAATACAATTAGAGTATAAACAGATATGCCCAGGAACATTTTCACAATGTTTTTTCAGACAAAAATGCCAGTACATTAAAAATTCAAAAGCCCAAAAATCAAATCTGGTCAAACAAGGAGGAAAATGCAGAAGAGAGGTAAGGAAATGAGAAGAACATATCTTCAAATGAGAAAATTCCCTTTTTCATTCAGATTTTCAAAAAGGGAGATTAAACTGACTTTATAACATTGAAAGTCTTCAAATAAAACTGGAATGTCTCAATAGACTCAGTCCAAATTTCTGGGAGATTTTACATTTGAATAATATTTAAATTAGCTTTTCATCTAGGAAAAATATTAAATCTTGAAAACTCTCTCGAGTTAGGGCAATCCTAGTGTGCCCAGCAGTATTGCTAATCAGCTGCTCAGAACATCAATGTCACCTTGCATTGCAGCACCAGCAGTGGTCCATGCCTGAAGGGTTTTCTCAATACTTGAACAATAGCTGGGATGTTTGGTGAGCATTGCTATTTTAAAGAAAACAGGGTGGGGTTTTATTTAAAAGCAAGATGATTTTCCCCCCGAAATTTTTACTAATCTAGACCTGCTCTTTAATATAAATATTTTAATTGTCAATATCACTGTGATGTAGTCCTAATCTAAAACTTTCATTCTTTTTCTATGCCTCAGAAACTTTAGTAATTGTTCTTGTTAAAAGAATATAATGAATAGATTAACCTTAGCAAGGTGGTTTAGTTTTCTGGAGTGAGATTTTTGTTAAGTAACATTCAAAGCTAATATAGACATGAAATTAATATAATTAGATAATTTTAAATTTACATGTTCTTTTTTTCTGAATGAGATTTTAACATAAAATATCAGAACCTGTATTTAAACAAATATCTAAGATACATCCTGTGGAGATTTCAGAACACAGAAGATTTTTCAGATTTTCTGTTCTGAGAAAATTCTTCTTTATTGCAAGCCCTGTTGAAAAGTCACTTATTTCCCACAGGATGTAAAAATTAGTGTAATTTTCCTTGAGAAAGGGTCTGTGGTAAGATGTTCTTCTCTGTGACCACTAGTGCTGCCCTGCCCAATACTGTAAAATTTTTTGTGTGAGGAGCTGTCAGGGCATCTCCTCAGGGAAGTCAATAATTTGGGAAATTTTTTCCCTGATCCTTTATTTCCATATCCCATGGAAAGAAACAAGGAAATAACAAATTCTATAATTCTTTAAAATCCAGTGGCTTGGCTGCAGCGGGCATTACCTGAAGGCATTACCTTCTCACGCTTTAATTGAACAGCCACTCTATTTGATTTACATAATGGTCAGGTAAAATGACAAGCAGAGCTTAGCGTTAGTGCCTGCAGCCTCCAGCCAAGGCTGGCCCGGGTGCCTGTGCAGTCACACCCACGGACAGGGCAGCAACTGCTGCAAAGTGTCCCCTCTGCTGCCAAAGGGACAGCCACGCTGGGCAGGGATGGGATGGGATGGGATGGGATGGGATGGGATGGGATGGGATGGGATGGGATGGGATGGGATGGGATGGGATGGGATGGGATGGGATGGGCATGGCAGGGGTGGGATGGGATGGGATGGGATGGGATGGGATGGGATGGGATGGGATGGGATGGGATGGGATGGGATGGGATGGGATGGGATGGGATGGGATGGGATGGGATGGGATGGGATGGGATGGGATGGGATGGGATGGGATGGGATGGGATGGGATGGGATGGGCTGCTCCATCTAGGGCCCGGCTGGGGCAGGGACACATCACCCCCCCGCTGGGCTTGGACTTAGCCTGTGCCTGTCTGTGGGAAAATGGCCCTGATTGCTGTGCCCAGGTGTCACCAGGGCAGCAGCAGCAGCCTCTGGAAGCCTTTGTGGGGTGATGATGCCAAGGTGATTTTTTGCCTTTTATATACGTTTTATGTACCCTTAGTACTCTTAGCATGTATGCTTGTAATTCCTTAAATCCGATAATTTAGCATAGTCCCAGTATTCTGTTAGGCCAGGAGACCAAGCATCTAGAAGGAGGCCAGAAAGTCCTACATTATCTTATGAAACCAAGGTGCCCTCTAGAACAAATCCTGTGAACTGGAGATTTGGCCCCATCCTCAGATGGGGGGATATCACAGCATCCATCCAGGCCTGCCACTGGGGCACCCTTGTTAGATCTGCTAATTTGTAAGGTCTATAGATTCTACTCACAATCTATTGGGGGTGTGCATTGTGGCACATCCCACCTTGGCCAAACAGTGCACCACAAGGATCCTTCTTGAAACACCCTTATTCCTTAACTGTGGCTGGCTCTGAATTTTTTAAGACCAGGAAAAGGCACCAGTGATGTTGCAGAGGACCCAGGGCTGTTCGGGTGCCTGGGGACCTGCCCTGCAGGGACCCTGCCAGTCCCCAGCCAGACACACATGGTGCTGACAGTGCTGTCGTGCTCCCATGCACAGCCTGCTCCTCCTCCCTAGTGGCCATCTGCCATGGAAAGCAGCATTTGACACTCGAAAGATGTCATCTTGTCATCACGTCATCCCTGCAAGGCGGGTTCAGGCATCCAGCCTGGGCTCGGGTCACAGGGGCAAACATGAGGGGCATAAATTTGCTGCTTTGAGAAGAAAGGGGTGTGTGCAGTTCAGAGCACCTACATTTGAGGCCTGAAGCAGCACAACACAGCAAAGGAGCAGTTTGCCTCCCTACACCCTGTTCTTTTCAATCTCTGCAGTGTTTAAGTTGCAGAGCTGGCTACTTTCAAAAACAAATGTTGAATTGAAAAGCTGACGTTACATTATGGGCATTTAAGCTTATAATCAGTGTTAGACAGTTGTATAGGTCTGGGCCAAGAATACACAGATTAGTTTTGTTTGCATCATTACAAACACTTTAAGACTACTGTTTGCCGCAGCACTTAATTTTTTTTTGAATCACGATTATTATGACCTTACTCGAAAAAAAAACATAGTGCACTCTGAGATCCATATGATGAGCTCCCAAATGAAAATTCAAGCAATTTAGAAATTAATACTTATTTAAAAAACAGCATTTAGAGTATTGTTGAGATTCTGTTCTTATTTCATACTATTTTAGCATCCTGGCTTGGCAAAAGGATCCAGTCAGTTCAGTAGAAATCAGTATAATGATCCCAATATTAACAAAAATGAACAACAGGGAATATGATTTAGAGGTAGTACCTGTCAATTTTGAAAGACCATCTATTGGCTTATGTGCACTCCTGCTGTGTGTACGTGGAAAAGAGCTTCTTTCATGTATTTCCAGATCAGTTAGAAGTATCTCCCAATGCAGCTACCAGATAATGAGCCCAAGTCTGCTCTGACTGCTGTCTCACAGACAGGACAGGACATCTCTCTGCACATCATGGGCTTTCTGGAGAGCCCTCAGCTCCCAGGGGATAAACAGAAAAGCAGTCAGAGCAAACAGCTTTACCTATAGGCCTACAGCTAAGGCTCTAGTATATTAATGGCTGCCACAGAAAATACGAAACTGATTATCTGCCATGAAATGAGAGGGCTGATTCTCCCCAGCTGTACACACTCCTGGCAGTGTAAAGAATCTGCCTCTTGCCTTTGCTCTCTGATCACACAAGGAAAATCTGCCTTACCTTTCTCCTCCTCATCCTCCTTATCACAACCATGACTGAGAATGGATAAATGATCAAGGCAAAAAGGTACAAAGAAATTTAACAGCTGGCTGACCTTGGCCATACTGTCACACACCAATATGACTGCACAAATAGGAGAGAACTGTGCTTGCTTCATCAATAAACAAATCACTTCTAGCAGCTACAATCCCACCAGTACTGCTGGCAGGTAAATTTTTGTCCAGAGAAACTCTATTAAATATACTCCCAATGATACAACTGACTAAGACAATAGGGTTTTATAAGAATGACTTGGATAATCTGCTCCTTTTAGTGGCTGTAATGGGAAATGTTCACTTCTTAATACTGTACTTTAGGGTTCTACAACAGGAATACAGGTTTTTGTAAAATTCTCCTAGCTTTGCCATAGGATTTAGAATATTGTAACTATGTCAAAATTGTTGCCATCTGTGTCAAAATTAAAAATTGCCTACAACATTTGTCACTTAGTAGTACTTTTAATGACTGTGTTAGTCAGTATCTGACATTTGGTCCAGTGTATATTGCACCACTGAGATCCTGCACAGATTGCAGGTTACAGACACCACACAAATGCATGTGTCACTCAGATCACACGTGATAAAACAGACATGGATATGAGGCATTTTAAATTTGTCTTACTTATCAATTTTTAAAAGTTTTCATCTACCAACCCTCTTTCAGCCCTCCCCTCCAATCTACATAGATCCAAATCATCTACAGCTTTAAGTCAGAAGTTTGGAACTGCAGAGATCACAGCAAAACCCAACCATAAGCAATGTCCTGCCTTGCTTATGAGGAATGAGTGTTCTCTACTTAAAGGCAACTTTCATTAGGCATATACTTTGAGTTTATCAGAAACAAGTAATATTCAATAGTCAAATATTAGACTATTGAATAGTCTAATACTCTGGTTTGTTTATAAGTGTTCTTAAAGGGTAGAGGAAGAAAAAGCAACAGTTTAATATATTTCTACCATTATTTATATGGATGCAAAGCTAAAGAGGCTCAGGTGAAATCAGCAGAGATCTCCAGATGCAATGCCATGGCTGACAGCTGCATTTGGCTCAGTTGCTTTTAAAGCTCAGCAGTGGCTATCATCCTCATTCAGCCACACCAGCACAGCGAGCAGCACTTTGGAAAGAAGAGGATAACTCCTTAGTGGCACATCTGTTAGGTATAGATGGCATTCATGTGAGTAGCTTTGCCAATGGATGACATGCCAAGTCCTTTATGCTAAAAGGCTTGTGCTTGATGTTAATCATTCGCTCTCTGCCAGTTAACATGTTTATCCTTCTAGGAAATACTTTGATCTATACTGGCACTTGAAATATAGCAACCAATTTTACTAGACTGGAAATGAACAAACAAGATCTTGTGTGAATTGCCAAATGGCACAGCAAAATGCAGGATGCACGTTACAAAGGGTTGCTTAGCAACTAGAAAAGGCCATGCACTCCATTTCACTATTTTGGTTTGAAATAGAAAATAAATGGCCTTATAATTGTTTGAAATACACAGAGAGCTAGAACATAATGCTGCTCTGGAGAAATCTATTTGTGAGGAGTGTGTGTCATGGGAGACAGAGAGACTCTGAACTCAACATTCAATAGGTAAGGGAAGGAGAAACTGCCTTTCAGATATTTTGCCTTAAAATGTAAATGTAATGGTAGTTTAAGTTCAGTGCATGTATTCTGCTATTCAACCAGGATTTAAAACAATTGTTTATTTTTACCTTTCATCTTCAAATGTTAAGAGGGTTAGGCTTTTCTGCAAAGAACACTATTAGCTCATCCTCCATTTGCATGCAAGGAAGTGGAAGTTTAGAGCAGTTGGTACTTTACCCATGCAAGTTGCCAAACTGTGACTACATCACAGGCATCCTGAATCTAAGCAGTCTTAAAAAAAACAAACCAAATTCTGCATAACATATCCTCCTTCCTCTCTCTTACACAGCTCCCCCCATGCCTGGCAGCTGGTCTTAAATAGACAGATATAAATAATTGCCTAGCAATACTACACTACAGGAAAAAGAGAGGTCTCTAAAAACTCCAAGCCTCCCATACCTTGAAGTGGCTACTGTCTTTATTTTCCAGTATGAGAAACTGAGGAAGAGATCAAAGTGATTCTTGAAAAACACATGAGAAGCCTTTGGGATTTGAGAGCAGACTGTGGACACCTGACATTTATCTTGGTGGCACAGTCATCTCCTCTTCCACCAGTATTCTTTTTATACAGGGATCTAAAGCAGGTATGAGCACCCCTCTGATATTCCTTGGCATTAGAATCCCGTTGCAAACACCATCTCTGTGCTAGCCCCCAGCCCAGGCAGCCCTGGTGCTGAAGCCAGTCCCACTGCAGCTGCAGGAACCTGCCTAACTCGCTGGGAGTAGAGCAGGGAGAGCTCTGGGGCTCAGACCTCTGTGGTACAGCAGGGTGAGCTGAGCACAAAGGGGCAGCCACTGTCAGGAGGTGTCAGCCCCTTAATCTATGTAATGTGTAAGCTGCAGCCAACAGCCTCCTGCACAATACCAGTGTGTCTGCTGAAAATGGCATTGCCCATAATTGCATTGTTTGCTTAGAGGGGACCCGAGATCCGGATCAAGTTCAACAAGATCTGTGTCATTCTAGTTAGTGCTGTTTTTCAAGCACACCCCTTCAGTGAACAGAAAGCCCTCTGAATCCATGACCAGACTTTCAGGGCCAGATAACTGACTGTTTCGGTTTCTTTCAAGTTGTATCGCAGTAGACACACACAGTATCCTGGATACTGGACAGATTTAAAAGTGGGAAGAAAAGGTTCCAGCACACTGGCTTTAAAAGAGAGAACAAAGTAAGTGAGGATCAGAGGGAGGAAGGCGATCGCTATGACACTAAGACAATTAATCACTGCCAGATGTTAAGGGTCACACAGCACTGCATGCTGGGAAGATCAGCAGGGGTTCTTGGACAGGGAATAGAGGGAAAAAATAACCTGTCATGTCAGTGAACTAGTCAGGGGTTTAGGGTTCCTGTCGTTTAACTATTAGTGTGCTCTTAATAAAATGACAATGCATTGAAGAAGGGGAGGAAGATAGGGCAGTTGGCAGAAAAGAGGGAGTGACAGCTTAATAATCCCTGTCTGTCAAAAGCACTAAAAATACCATCCCAAATTCAACGTTCTTACTTTTGTAATGAACGCGCCAGGGTTCCTGTTTGATTAATAGAACACTTGTTGACTGACAAGGACAAATGTGCACATGGTCTGAACACAGCCCTGTGCATAAATAATTTAAATTGCATTATGGCCAGAGCTCAGCTTGCACTGGGGGTTCTGTGATAAACCCCTGTGTTTCAGCAGTTCATAACTTGGCCCTAAAAGAAAAGCTCAGACATCTTGAGCCTAAAGTTGGACCGAGAAGGATGGCTGATTTCTTTGAAGTATGAAAAAGAAACCAGTGCCCTCTAGAAACCACAGACCTTTGTTGGTGCAGTGATGGTGGCGTCTCTGCTGGCTCCAGTTGTGTATCTCTCACATTACAGCAAAAAGGAGATGGTTTTACACTGAATGATGCAAACAAATCTGTGTTCATGCTAATGCCCATTTATCCCCATTAACAGCAATGCTAATGACAGTGGTATATACTCACCCCTAAAATGGGGGAATGCTTGCTTGGAACTTTGGGAATAGTTTTCAAAGGGAAGAGTTTAGACCATTTTATAAATGGACACTTAGTTGCAAATATTTCCAGCATCCCTTTGGGAGATGAATTTTGTTTAGTTAAGCTGTTATTTGATAATACCCATTTCCATAAAAAATTCTGCTTTTGCCTCAAAAAGGAACATTTTCCACCAAAATTGGCACATATTTCTGTTCTTGAAACAATGTTTAAGAGCTTGTATGTTTATGGTGTAATTATTTCTCACCCCTGAGGCCCTACATACAAACCCAATGGAAGGAAGAGACAATTAGGACAGTTGTAGATGTACTGAGTATCTCAGGTGAGGCCTAACTTCAAAATTTTTATTAATCCTGTACAGCTATGACTGAATTCCCATATATCATATCAGTCACAATTCATTTTTCTCAACATTTTGCTCCCCTGATGAGAACATGCAAACATTTGGCTGTTTTGCCATTTTTTCCCTGGCAAATCAGAATACTACTTTAAGTCATTATTCAGGCAGTAAAACACCTATGCTTGTTTAAACAGTTTATCACATTATGATCAGAATGGAACAATAACCAAAATTAATATATTATCAGATTAAAAACTACAACAAAAATTCCCCAAAGAGTACACATATTTTGTCTAATAGCTTCTCTTTCTTTTCAATTTGTTTGGTCTTGTAATCTATCAGATGATTTTGGTGGCCTGAATTTCAACTTGGAGAAATGCTGCTGAGGACATTCAACTTTCTTAGTGCCATAAAAACTGAGATTTCTTTGTTATCCTTAAGTAGGCTTTAGCTTTGCAGAATCGGACTCTCAAGGCTTAAGAAAACAAGCATTTGCCTGTTGAATTTTTCTGAGTATTTTTTCCTGGATATTGTTTGGGGTTTTTGTTTTCAATTTATAATGTAAATTATATAAATAACAAATTTATATACATGACATTCTATAAACATACAGAACTGCTTATTTGTCCTCTTCCATATTAGATAGTATTAAGAACTACATAGGTAGTCCTCAAAATGGAATGATTTTTTACTTAGTAAGTCTCCTTCAATCATTGTAAGTAATTGTTTAATTAATTTCCTTGGCATGCTAGTTGGAGTTTCAAATTGTTCTTACAAATGTCCATAGATTAGGCAAAGTTTTGTAGCAACCTCTCTGTTGCAGTCAAATTGTACAAGGAAAAGGGGTGCACAGTAGAAACCTTTGCATTTTGTTGAAGTGACACAGACAAGACTTATCATTCCTCTTCCTAGAATTGCCAGTAAAGTACTTCAGGCAAAATTTGGCTCCTGCTTCAGTTGCCTCTTTTGTAAAACTGTACTGAGCCTTCCCTAGTCTTGCTAACCACATGTCCATTCCAGTAATAATGGACACCACGGTGCTGCACTATGGAATGTTTCAGGAGAAAGGAGAGTCAACAGAGAACTCATGTAACTCCCAACACGTGACCCCAGCAAGCACATCCTTCCTCAAAAACCTGCCAAAGCTGCACTCTGCAGAAGGCAAACTTGCTTTACACTTCCATCTGCCCAGCAATGTTATCTCACTGAGCAACCTCCTCTGAAGTTAATGTAGGAGTTTGAGTGATGCTACGCATTAAGAGTTAACTTATAACAGCCCTTCAGAGCATTAATGTCTCCTTTGTATCAACATTGAGAGATCACAGCAGACAGAACAGCTCCACTGCACAGAACACAAAACCAAGCCCAGGAATTTGCTGCTTAAGCTCCCCATCCCTGAATTTAGTTTCCTCTTACCCTTTCTTGTTGCAGTTCACTGGGGTCACAAAGACAAGAGATGGTTGCTGCTACTTTGCAAGGCTTCTGTTCACTGATGGCCCCTTATGCTGCGTCACTGCAAGGGTGCTTCAAGATGCAATGAGGGTTGAGATGCTCTGAGAGATGAAGAAGCCACCTGAGGTACTGATGCACTGTCTGAATAAAAATAAACAAACAGAACTGGTTACACAACCATAAGGCACTTTCTTGTAGCATCTTCAAAAAGTAATTTTACCATGTGGGACTGTTTTTCAAAAAGCTAAAAAACATAAAAGTAAAACAAATGTTGTATAAATCCCAGACAGCTTTTGGGTATTTAATTTACCCCAAGAATTTTCAGCTTATAATAAAGAACAACTGAAGGTGACCAGACAGACAATATACCACATTGCTACATCTGTGTGCAACCCTGATGTTCCATCAGCCTGGGCTGTATTAGCCACTTCATCATCCTGAGACATCTGGCAAATGACCAATATACTTTTGTCTCCATGTTTTTATGGATATAACAGCTTGAACAAGATTAAAACTAAAATTTGCACCTTACAGAGATACATGTAATAGTCTGCATAATTGCACATGTGTTATGTTAGGAGGGCATTCTCATACATGAAACTTCCTTTGCTCCACAGCCCTTTCACACTTGAGTTTGTTTCATACTTCAGATTGTTCCCCTAAATGGCACACCATGATATACTGCTAAACATTCTGCTGGATCAGTCATACAATTACACATGTTTGTTCCACATGTGCCTACCAAAAATATCCAGATATCCAGAGCCTCCATATAGCTTCCTCCTTTAAAGTAAATAGCAAGGAATAGACTGTTTTATTCTTCTCCAAAACTTTAGTCCCAGTAGACAAAAAAAGAGTTATAGTGCATGTGAAAAGCATGGGCAACAACAAAAAAAAGACACAAAAGATTTTTGCTGTTTAGCTTTTGTCATTTAAGCTATCAAACAAATAACAACAGCCAATTTGAATTGCAGTTAAATAAATTCCTATAGCACTTATTCACATTGGAAAATACAAAATAATTGATCAAAAGCAAAAAGCTCCCAGAATTTTTTTAACTTAAAGCTTATATATTAACAACATATAACAAGCTACTTTTTCTGCTGTTGCAGGCAGAACAGGTCATCATTTTAATTTGTGACAATAAATAAGCCTATTTTCTTCTAAATGTGGGAAAAGTTTAAAAACTGATGTGAACAAAACATACCTCTTCTCTTCCAAAAGCAATGATGAGCATTTTATTTTTTGCTTGAAAGTGTACAAATAGGCAGATATAATTTGACCTACAGAACTATTAATTGTCAACTCAACCCACTTATTTGCAGGCCATAGCCTCAAATTGAATCATAAGGTTGATTATTCAGCTAGCAAACACACAGGTGAGCTGCTTGTTTTAAGAACATTTCATTAACCCAGTGGGGTCTTGGACTGAATGAAATGGCTTTGTTTTCCTTTGTGCATTGTGGTAGAATATGCACCTAAATTATCAATTATATTTAACCTCCTGCCTAAACTGGAGTAATGTGGCTGACAGGAGGAGAGCTGACTTATAAACCCAGCCAGATAGAGTGTTTTCTGACAGAGCTTCAACTGAACAACACACATGCAGACAATTAGCCAGGTTTTAGAGGCTGGCCCAAGCTAGAGAAGAGCTGGAAACGTGTTCCTTGGTGTTTCTCATTAGAGACTGACTGACTGAGAGGATTCCAGGCTGGCTCGCGCTGCCCTTTCATCTCACAGACCTGTGCATAATGTGCCCCAGACCCGGCAGTGTGAGCCTGCTGGGGCGAGTGCAGTCCCAGGGGGAGGTTGGTTTTCCCAGGGCGTGATTCTGGGGCAGGGAAGGCGGCAGCAGCTGGGTCCAGCAGGGTGCCCGGGCTGGGGCAGGAGTGCAGCTCCCTCTGCACACAAAGGAGCTTCCAGCACTTGGGGATCTCGGCCAGGCTGCTTGGGAAGATATCGAAATTCCCTGACAAGAAACGTAGGGTTGCTCCCCTCACACAAAAATTATCTAAACCCCAACCCAATCTGATAATGCTGCTTTAATTCACTACAACTCTGTTCTTTCTCATCAATCTCTTCAAGTGCAGCTACATCTGCACCTCCCTCAGTATTGGAAGGGATTTGCATTTGAAGTACAGTTTACTTCAGCAGTTTGCATGGAATAATTGATATCCTGTTATTTTTTCAAATGCTTTTTCAAGAGTTCAATGTATTTTAGTCTGTGAGCGTTCTCTAACATCTGTGTGGCAGTCAGATAAAACCCAGACATATTGATAAGGTGGTCCAAAGGAAGCATTAAACGCATAAATACAGTGTGTCTACCATGACCTGATATGTTAATTTCTTCATACTTTTCACAAATTCTCTTGAATTTTGTTGTTAAGCCAGGATTCCTCAGTCAGGGAAGCAAACCCAAGTCTAACATCCAATTTCCCTGCAGTCTTTCTAAACCACAAACTAGTACAATATATAGAGGAGAATATCTGCTATGACACATTTTCTCAAAGGGAATATTTACTGGAGAATCCATCACTCTAATGACATCTTTGTTAACCTCTATGTTTTAAATATTTTGCTACAAGTATGTCAATTCACATGAATTAGTGGAGCCTCTACTAGTCAGTTGTAGACCACCACATGTGGTTTTGTACAGAGAAAGCACCTCAGATCTCATGTAAAGAGTGTGCAAAGTTTGAATCTGTTTTATAAATCTGCAAAATATTCCAGAAATAATTTTCTCCTTTTTTACAGTAAACTTGGCCTCTCAAAGATGCATTCTGTAAGCACCTTTGCACATGATGCTGAAGGAGAAAAATAAGTGAGATTCTTACTTTCCTTTTGCTCCTGTTTAATCTGATGACCCTCCTGAACTTAATGGTCCCAGCGAAACCCCAAACTGTCTTTTATTATTCTCCATGACCGTGTTTTATTTCTCAAATATTTACTGCTCAGCTACACCTAATTGCCTTCAATTCTCTCTTAGAGAAGGAATGACTATCAGCCTCTTCAGGTTGCTCTTCCCAATGCTGCTACATGAATGATACAGTTACAACCCTCCCAGTACTTATTTTCTTACAGTTAAACCATCTGGAGCCGGTTACTAACATGAGAATCACAAAAGCAGTAAAGTTTCTAGCCTTTGTGGTTTCTGAGAAAAGTCACTCAAACACACTCTACAAGCCCACAAACCAGAAAAAAAAATTGTAATTTTATTTATTGAAAGCGTCATTAATTTTCAGTACCTAGGAGTGACAATACCATTGATCCTCTCATGCCTGACGCCCTGACTCCTCTAATGGACAGACAAGGGGGTGTTTGGTCAGGGGAGGGGCATTTTCCTGTGCTAGGGAGGATGCTCAGAGCAGGGACACTGCTGGCCAGCTTGTGGCCATGCTGGAGCAGGAAAGGGCAGTGCCACCCTGCCCATGAGCAAGTGTGACCTGCAGCCTGTATTTATTTCCCACTGCAATGTACCTATTGTTCCTATTCTCCAAGGCACTTGCACAAAGGCTTACATGTGCAATAATTAACAAATAAAATAGCGGTACAAAAGCAAAATTTAGGCTCCTATCCAAGATTCACACGGTTTTGGCATTTGCTGAAAGATAAACTATGTGTTTATAACACGTGAAAATTTCCAACTAGTACACAATTATTTTTTTGTGAATCAATTTTACAATTTAAAAATACTTATAGATTTACAGTATGGAGGAAAAGATTTCTAAAAAGATGTGTTAGGGAAAGCTTTTAAGAGACTACAAGACAGTTTGGTTTATATGAAATATACCTGATAGAAGAGAAGCTCTTGGAAAGCTTCAGAAACTTTAATGTGAAGCCCTTGTCTTGAAATCTTACTCACGTGAGTAAAATAACAGCCAACTGATCCTTTCAGTCTGACAGGCTGTAACTTTCTGAGCCTGCCTTGGTCACAGAGGGCCAAGAAAAGCTGTCTTACATTGTCCTTCCACTCTTGTTCCTCTGTTTCTCAACTTTTTCATCTTTCTTCTGAATTTAGAGAGTTTCCCACTTCTAAACTCTCAAGCTTTCAAAGTGTGACACATGAGTTTGGCATACCTTGTTAACTTAATATTTCACAGAAAAGACTTTCCTTTGGAAATATTCTAGGTCAGCCTTACCACTGCTATGAGAAGTAATTTTTCTAAGGCCTTGATACACGTAAGTACCAAGTATCCTCAAATTGTGAGATCAGAATTAGACCCTTTATGGTTTCACACTGGAAGCTGATAAAAAAAAAAAATCAGAGGAGCAACTTTGGTCCACTGTCATCAATGGGAGTTGGGAAGAGTCACAAGGGAGAAAATATTCCTAAAACAGAGATGGAAATAGAGAAGGAAAAGCATGAAAGGGCTTCCAGTCATGCAGTGGATGTTGCTCCCTTGTGAACACACTCTGATGTTTTCTTCTTAACAATGAACAAAAGCTATTTTCTCAGAGGAAGAGGACAGGAAAAGGCTCAAGCTAAAGCTGGGTCAGGACTGGTTAGCATGGAGCTTCTGTGTCCCTGTTTAGAGGAGTTGGAGTCCAGTTAAAAGTCTTTCTTGCCTGTCCTCAGCCTTTGCTCTCCCTTTGAAGTCCATCCTGCCCCTCCAAAACATTGCTTGCTGGGTGTCAGCCTTCTGTGAACTTCCCTGTCCCTCAGCTCCCTATCCAGTCCAGCTTTTACCCACACATCCCTATAGATGTGCTGCCTTTCCTTTCCAAATCTGCAGCTGTAAATTGTCCCGCCTAAAACAGGACCATTTAGGAAGAACCAGATGAGAATTTAATTTGAAAACATTTTTCCAGCAGTAAATAATAAAGCTTTATCTGAATGGACCTTGGTTCCTGCCACATTTTATATTCTTGCTTTGAAGCTCTACTAGCACCTCTGCATCAAACAACTTTTCATGTGTTTTGAGAATTTGGGGGGTTTTGAATTTTTTTTTTCATTAACTTCTTCCTTTCAGACCTAGAGGTTGAAAAGAATTGAGGAAACACATAGTTTTTGCCAGCTGAAGTAAGATACAGAGATTTCACAGCCCTGAACCATTCTCACTGTTTAAGCCCAGAGCTTTCAGCCAAGAGAAGCAGCACCAGGCCATGATTGCCTCCGATCCAGCCTGGGGTGGGAGAGCACAACTCCCCTGGGGCAGAGTCCTGGGCTCTGCACTCCCACAGCAGCCAGGCAGTCTCAGCTCCTGAGCTGGGCCACACAGAACCAGCCCTGCAGCAGACACAGCAGGCACTTCACACACCTTCTTCAAGGTGTTCTGATGGCATCTGATAGTGTTTTTTATAAACGTACTTATTTTATACATAAAAAACCAACAAACCAAAACCTACAAAACCTTGAAAATAATTAGCAAAATACTAAAGCTGAACAAATATTTAGAAGTAATTAAATCAAATGTCTATATTTAATTTTTTTTTTTTTTTGACTCTCAAAGCTGAGATATATTTATCCTTTAGTGAGCCCTAACAAATAATGGAACACTAAAGGCACAGGTAAAGGTAATACAGTCAGAATTTACAAAAGTAGAAGTTAAGGACAGATTAATACCTAGATGCAGACTTTGCTGGCTTGATTACTGAACAATATTATTTCAACAACAGTGTACCATAGACCTCTCACTTCTTGTATTGTTTTTACACTTGACACGTATGAGGACAGAAAAACTCAGTTGTAAACTGGAAAGAAAGCCAGAACTTTCAAAACTAGAGCAATCTGGATAAGATTTAAAAATAAACAACAGAAAAGGAGTTTTTCCAGAAGAATGCTCCCTCCCCCTCTTCCCTGTCCCGATCTCCTCTGCCTCCAGCAGAGCCAGCACCAGATGTTTCAGAAACCACACACTGGGCAGATACACAGGATCATCTGTCCCTTCTTCCATAAAGGTCTCATCCAAAGGGAAAAATTTAGACAACCTAGTTCAAAGAGCACGCCAGTAGCAGCAAGTAGCAAGTCTTCTATTTTAAATAGCTCTTACCTTTGAAAATAGAAATTTTAGTGGAATAACTTTTAAATTTCATAACCAGAAAATTGGATCACAGCAGTAGAATAGTCTACAAGATATTTTTGTGATAAACACATTAATCTAAAACAGTTCATGAGTATGTAATCTACAAACATGACTAATGAATACTATTTTCTCAGAAGTAAGATTACTACAAAACCAACACGAAGTCCTGGCAGGGAAGTAATATTTGATAGATTTAAGAAAAAAAGTGAATCATTTTTACACTCAAATAGAAGAGTTTCCCCCTAATCCAGGAAGCTGTTTTTCCTACATGCAAAAGCCTTAAAAAATGCAAATTTAATTTCCTCAAATATATGTAATGGTAAATATAAATTCCAAAAATTAAATATTTGTTCAGGATTAATAGTAACACTTAATAGAATGGATTTATTCATTGAAATAAAGATGAATAATTAAAAATGGGTTTGTTCCAAAACAAGAATAATGTGTTGGTTAAAGGTATAATTCCTTCTACGTGTAAGTGTAACAGGCAATATTTTTTTTATTTTTTTTTCTCTGACTTTGACTTTTTTACTTCTAAAAGCAGCAACTGTAAAGGATTCCTGGTGACAAGTGCTAGGTCACAGGCAAGGCTGGGGAGCAGAGGGGAGCAGTGCCCAGGATAGCACTGAGGAGGGGCTGGGCAGCTCTGGGGTTTGCAGCCCTGCATCCCCACGAGTGTCAAACACCTCTAGGGTTGCTCTGAGGCACGCAGACAGCCAGTCCTGCCCTGCCTGGCCCGGGATCAAAGGACTGGAAAGGTGGCTCTGTGCCACCGCTCCCCCTGGCTCTGCTCAGCTTCACGAAGGCCAAACTCAGCACAGCTGAGAATCCATCCCAGCACGTTAATCATGGCTGGGGTGGAATTGCTGTCATACTGAAGTTTTCATTTCCTTCACCTTTTAAAGCCTGACTCGTTCAAAGGAAGACAAGATTTCAATTTTGCAATGAAGCACCTCAGATTGGAAATGTCCTTCAGTTAGCAATTCTAGAAAGCAAGTGGAATTTGTGGAAGTCAAACATCTATTACACAGAAAATATTAATGAGTGGAATTTTTTCAGATGTCGCTTGACAATGAGGTAAACACAGCACTGTGGAAGACGAAGTCCTAATCAAGCTGCTAAAAGCATTTTCATATCAAGAAAAATGTACTGCAGTTAATATCAAATTTGATTTGCCAAAAGTGCAGGAAATTGAGTTAGGTGTTCACTCTGCCTGGTGCCAGTGGGGCTTCTGGCTGTACTGCCTGGCACCAGAGCCTTGGGGGTTTCTTTGTCCTCTTTTTGCCTTCACAGGGATAGGGACAAATGAAAAAAGAAATTACAGTCATTTCAGTGTGGTGAAACAAAGGCACAAGAAGAATTACAATTCACAATGAACAAATGTAGACATGTTATTAGCAAAATTTCTTACACAGAATCATTTCTTATGCATTTCACCGTAGTAGAGATATAATTCAAACCTTTACTGCAGTCCAGCCGAATGATCCAGTTCAAGAGAATTATAAATCCATTTTTATTAATTATATTTTAATGGCATACAGAGCAGAGACAGACCACAGCTCTGGTGCTATCAGAGCCACAAACTCCATGTATTCTTAAAAAATCAAGACTCAGGGGGAAATATTTATAACATTAATGATTGATGTCAACATAGCATTATTTCATTCCAGAAGGTGTTCCTAGGAGTTAGAGTCAGAAGCTACTGTCTCCCATGGACAGGCTGGATTGAGATTACTGTACACACTGGGATGTGAGGGACCAAAAATGCATATGAGGTCACAAAGACCAAGGAGACAAATCAAAACTCCCTGTACAATGATAAAATATTTCAAGCTAGAAAAAGTTTACCAGATTATGGAAATACATACTTTCTGAATACTTCTTTCCCCTTCAAATCCCAGCCATCTTTAAAAGCAAGGTGACAGCTCTCGCAAGAGAATTTTTTCTTCTTCTCTCCTGTGATTTGATTTAGATCTCCTTTCCAGTGACAGACTGCCAGGTTGTGTAAAGCCCAGAGATCTCTACAGCAGGCAGTCCACTAATGACTCAGAGTCTGTGTAAGACACAGAGAGCAAGGAGAGAGAGAATAGAAGAAGAAAGAATTAAGCATCCATCTCATTCACCCATCAGACAGCCCCCCCAAACCCCGCTGGGGCAGTGGGAGGCAGAATTACTCCTGCTGGGCTCCAGGCACCCCCAGTTGGTCAGTGCAGGTGTTCTGTTGCCACACCATCAATAAGTCACTATAAACTGCAGGAATTGAAAAAGTACAACATATGGAAATGTAGCCGTGTTTTCAGTGCTTTGTTTGAATGGCTTATATTTTTTTGTCTGCAAAGTTTGAAAACTTTTTTTAATAGGCTGTTTCTTTTTGTCTCTTTTTTTTTTTTTTTTCAATATCAGTTGCAAAACTGCCTAAAGTCATAGTCACATGTCAAAACCCTGACACCTACTTTTAATGATTTCCATTTCCATTCCAACCGTCTCATCCACTTAACTTCCTCATTGCTTGGCTACTGCTGCAGCATTCACATCTACATTTTATCAGTGTTCCATGGCTTTCCATGGAATAACTCCACGGTCACTCACAGACTGTAATGCAACCATTGTCTTCATTAAGTTAAGTGGACTTTACTCCTTCACCAGCAGTCAAAACAAAGTGGCAGTTAAATTTCCTTTATTTTGGATTATAGTTTTCTACTTCAGAATAATTTACCCTGGTTCAAATCACATATAGAACTTCAAAATAAAATAGTCCAGTTAATGGATCTTTGCTTTAGCAAAGAACAAGGAACTCTCACAGTGTGGGCATTTTGAGAAAAATACATTCATGACATTCAGCTGAGTAGAACAGTCATAATTAATTTAAGTCAACTGTGCCAAAGCACCATATTATTACTTCATAGGGGATGTTTGCAATGGAGGATGAGTTATTGACTCAACAGGCCTAACAGTCCTAACAGAGCTTAACCTGCATTTAGCCTGCACTACAAACAGCCAAAAAAAATGAAGTTACATCCTGCAGTTCTCACAGCACCCACTTCCTAGGAAAGAGCTTCCCATTCCACTGTATTAGTAAAATACAAACTACTAATTAATATATTGTATTCATTATTATCATTCATAGTAGTGTGGAATGTGTTATGGAGATTGTTTACCAAAGGGTGGTTTCTTAATTGGACACTGGTGATGATTTTTGGATTGATTGACCGATTAGGCCAAAGCTGTATTGGACTGCCTGTAAGGGTTACAGGTTTCTTAAAAATACAGTATAAAATAGTATACTCTAGCTTAATAAAGCTATATTCTAGTAGAACGATCAGCCTTCTGCAATCATGGAGTCAATGCTCTTTATTACCCCGCTGGGAGCCTGCAGTGACATGTAGGTATGTGTACACAGAAGACCATGAACATATGGAAGGTTGTGGAAGTCTTAATTAGCTTGGGTTAGTCTCAGAAGTCACCCAAGATTTACAAAATCTCAGAGTAAAGAGCCCAAAGTTCCCATCACAAAGAGACAGAGAACATTTCTTAGAGCTGAAAGTTTCTCAAAGGGGTGACAGATGGGCAAACATGGAGGAGCCTAAAGAGCAAGGAGGAGACAAAAGTGAGACCAGCTGAAGAGAGAAGAAAGAAAATATCTCAAATCCTTGATACACTTTTGTGGCTCTGCCTTCCTTTTCACAAAAAAGCCATTGCTTCACAGTGAGAGGTTTGAAGAATTCTTTCAGAAATTCCACCTGGTCCTAAGGAGTTTGCTCCCTTGAAAACTTTCAAAGGCTGGCTATTTTTAATTTTCCTTCAGCTATTTCCATTTTTATCTGCCTTCTGGACAGGAACATGTACTTGGCACAATTCATCAGCTTTTACAAACTCTGAGTCTTGGAACCACCTTGTCTTCTACTCTGGGCACTTTTACCAAGGGACACCAAAAACCCACCAGCAGAGGATGGATGGTAGGAGAACTAAAGTGAAATCTCACATAACTCAAGCTAACTCAAAGATCTGCCATGCATTGCACCCCTACAGAAAATATTATTGTCGTATAGTCCCTGATTTCCAATGATAATAAAAAATATGTAAAAGAATTTTATAAATGTTATGACACCTTCACATTTCTTTTCCTTGCCTTGGGAGACATGTTCCCAATGGCTAAAGAAAGACAGGAAAGAAAACTCCTAACTCCAAGTAGATCCAAAAAAGAGAAGGCAGTAAACAATACAGAATCAACTATTTTTTTTGCCTCCATTTAAATACTCCACATGACACAGAATGACATGGTTACTTCTACAGCTATTTTCAAATGCTGAGTTTTTCATTTCCTGAATGCAATTTCTTTTTACTCAGTCAGCTTAATGTTAGTTTTTAACCATGCACTGTTTGTCAGCTCCTACAGCCATCGCACTCATGATAAAAATGAAAAAAATCCTTCTAGTATATGATCTACCTATTGAGAAGAAAGTAAGGATTATATCAGGGCTGTTCTGGAGTAGGTTTCAAAAAGAACAAATTTTGTTTTAGCACATTTTGATACTCTCTCCACATCTGTGAAAAAAACCTCTTCCATCCATTTGGAAGTCTTCCTGATGGTGTCAGGATCATTTCTATCATGTTACAGAGAAATTATACACCAATTATCTCTCCTTAACTGAGCAGTGAAGAAAGATTTTAGAACTAACAGGATCTTATATAAGCCTTGTCTGAAGCATTGCAAAACTGTGCTTCATATGATCTGTAGTATAATGATACTAAGAAGTTAATATTAAAGAAGAAAATTAATACATTTAAAAGTCCCCAAATTAAAAATTCCTTTCTCTTCTTTCCATTACTTTTCTTAGAACTCCTCAGTTTCAAAGTAAAATTCAATAGTACTTTTAATTTCTGTGTATTAAAGTACTTTTGTTACCTATTAAGTATGATTGATCTGTTTTAATAATGAAATAAGAAATGTTGACACACTCCTGGCAAAGAAAAAGTGTCAAAAAATAATTCCTGGATTACTGGATATCCCTTGGAAACTTTCAGCCACACGTAAAAGGAGAGAAAAAAGAAGAGTGAGGCTTGGTTTGAAAAAGGGACCATCAAGAATTAGGAGGAGAATAAAAGCCAATAATCTGGCTGACAAACAAATGTTTGAGTTTAAACTTTGTAACTGTTCATTTTTCCTAGAACTGTACTAAGGGTCAGATACAGATTAATATAAGATGGGATTCATTAAAAAATCATATCTATTTAATATATGGAATAATGAAAAAAGACAAGTCACATCTTTACCTCTCCAACAGAGTAAATAATCTTCACACACTCCTTTTTTCTGAGGCTGACAGAAAGTCACCATATGGGTCATAATGGAAACAGTATCTTCCACCTCTTTGTACCTGAGCAAATGACCTCCTTTCAAGATGAATTTTCCAAAAGCAGGTAATTGAATTACTTGAGTGCTGATCCACTTCAAAGGTTGTTCTTTATAGGAAGTATAATCAGATTCTGATGCTTTGATCAAGGGAATCTATGAACCTGTTACTCGATCACAAACTCTACTATTTGCCATGAAGAGATAACTAATCAATTACAGAAATACATCTGCTCTGAGTAACATTATTGATGACTTGACAGAAGGAATGCATAATTCAAAGAGTAAAACCCTTGGGAAAGCTGGCAGTGACTGTGGACCAAGAAATTCAAGTGAGACAGAGGGTGGCCAGCCTAGAGGAAAGTTGCTAACGCTTAAATGGAGTATCTCCTCTGGCTGCATTTGAAATGGAAGACAGCAGTGAAAGGAAAGCTCTGCTGCTCAGAGCTGGTTAGAAATATGGGCTGTCAATTCCTGGCACCTTCCTCTTCCCTGGGCAAGCCTGCTCAGCTTCACAGCAGAACCTGATTTTTCCAGCCATGTCACGCTAAGGAAGTATGGCTCTCTTCCAGAGAAGTCTATCCAAGGGCTGGGTTCATTCACCTCTCTTGTATGTGACACAAAAACCTGTGTGAGAAATTACAACCTTTCCATATTTTTAAAAATTCAATATACAATTAGTTCACAACTAATTGTACTTGACTGTAGTCAAAGCAAAATTCAACTGTAATAATTACACCCATGTGCTAAACTCTCACTATTGTACTATGTGAGCATCTCAGAGCATCTTTACAATTCAGGCATACAGGAAATAAGTGTCATTAACTAAATCTGAGTAATTAAAAACATTCTTGTTGAGCAGAGTGCCTTACACCTCTTGACTGAGTTACACCCAGACCCACAGGTGCCCTCCTTCTGTTCATTAGCAGTGGGTTTCACCAGAAAAAACATACATCTTTTCAAGCACAAAATCCTCCACCACCTCCACCTGAAAGTGCCTTTCAAATTGTAAAATTAACTTGAGGCTAACATAGGAAAGAATCTGAGGGGAGTGTCTGGAGAGCTTCAGAGTACCAAAACAAAGCACTGCAAACAAAGTCATCTTTGCAATTTTATCTACCTTAAGTAATTCAAAGATCAAAATATTTATCAGTTACAATTTTAATTCTTTCCTGTATCAATTTAAAATGAAAGCAGTTTGGTTTCTTTTTTTTTAATTCTTCTTCACTAAACTTGAAGTTGAATTTGGTCAGATTTTAAGGTTATATTTCATTGCTTTGCTTTTGCTCAGTGCTCCAATGGCCAACTTTATCAACTTTATTCACTGCAAGCAGGATAGGAGCTGACTGGGAAGAGATGAGGGTAGCCCTCAGAAAACAATCTCCTCCCATTTTGGCCTTGAATTGTAAGCATTTGCAGAAGACAGAAGAATAAAGTGTGTGAGCTCTGGACAAAATTTTGCTGAATCACTCAGGTGAGCAGCTCAGCCAAATCTGAGAACCTCCTGCTGCAAAATGCTGCAGATCTTCAGTGGAGGGTACCCCTCACAAAGTGGGGTTACAGCAGCTGGAATTCAGTGGAAATAATAACTATCCACAGGCTTTGGAAATCCAGGGATGCATGTGCACCTCTTATTCTTTCTCACATTTTGTATCTATGTGAGGCTGTTTATTTTATTACCTTTTATTTCAAAGACGAAGGAAAGATGTAGTCCATGCACAGAATTAACAAAATTAAGAAAAGAGGGGGAAGCACAAATTATTTGAATTCAGTTTTTATGCAGCATGCCAAAATAGGGTAAAGATAAAAGTGATAGCAGTGCACTGAATGAATTGTAAGGTTTGTTTTTATCTTTCTTATTGAACCGATTCCTGCAGTTTACTTTTTTGAGCATCATAAAGCATCTTTGGATTAACCAACAAAGAAATTCCTTTTGCACACAGCATGTGGTCAAATGAAGATTCTCTTCAAAGTGACATGAAATCAGAAATATTGGCTATATAACAGGTATTGTCTTTTTCTTTACCTCTGTTTTTCATTGTCAGTAGTCTCCATAACTGAAGAGACACACTCACAAAGAAGTAAGAAATGTTCAAAGTGGGCAACAGATGCTTTATTAGAAGGCAAACCTTTCTCTTTTCTCTATTCATTTTATCCTAACACCAGCAGGTTTCCAAGGGGGAGAAAAAGCAGCTTTGAAATTTTTTTCCTTCCAACTGCTGTATTTTTCAAAAAAGGTCCTAATTTCAAATGCTTTAGTGAAGTCTGACTTAGTGCTCTTGTGCTACAAAACATTTAATGCTCTAATAGTAGAATCACTGTGAGTTCCCCTTTATATTTCCATTTTTTTCTGCTTATTAATTGGACAGACAAGTCCCAGTTATTGGTACTTCAGAATTCTGCTCCTCCAGGACCCAAACAATGCTCATCTTGGGTGGTAGGGAACTATGGGGACCTTTGACCCAAATAGCCTGGGAACAGTTCATGGATTCATTCCAGTGTCCTGTATGAAAACTGTTTTTACCTCCACATGCATACAAAACTTGTGATGTTATCACCTTAAAAGGACTCACTGCACTAGTGAGGAGTCAGGCCAGCCTCTTAATTGAAGTCAGTTGGAGTTTTGTTCAGTCACTGAAAACCAAAATGAACCCAAAGGAAAGCAGCAGCAGACCCAAAGAGGGGCAAACCAGGCTCGTGGCACAGAAACCCATCTGCATCCTGCCTCAGAGGGCAGCATCACATGGCCAGCAAGGCAGCATCCCTGGAGCCCTGCCTCACAAACATTTCACCACACTGGGCTCAAACTTGGCGTTGGTCACTGCAGCTCTACCATGAAAAAATAGCAGGACTATCGCATTCTTATATTCCATGTCAATGAACAGGGATGAACAGGCATAAATAGGGCTTAATGCCTATTTATGGGGCTGTGTAGGAGCCATGGGGACTGAGCATATATCAGCATTGTGTGCATTCTCTCATGGCAGCACATTAGCTGCCATTCCACACAAGAGTTTTTTGGACCAGCAAGAGTGTCAAAGTAACAGTTGACCCACCAGGACTCAGGGACATGAAAAGAGAGGAGATGTTACTAAAAGACTAAGCAGTTAGCAGGGAGAGGTACTGGAGTGAAATTTTGTGTAGCACACCACATTTGATGTCACTCTAAAGCTGCATTGTAAATGAACATTTATTTAATTAATACTCAGTCAAATTATATATTCTGTTCAATTGCTGATCAACAACTCAGCCTCAGATATTGTTCTCCATCGGAACAGCTTAATATGTTCAAGAACATAAAAACAGGATGTTGAGCTCTGGTTCTAAGATTAGTGAACTCTACAGGGAACCAGAAGCAATGAGAAACCAGTCTGAGAAACCAGTGAGCTGCTTATCTTCCAGGGGAATTCAGGGATTCTGAAGTCTGGCTGCCATTGTTTTTTAGCTCCTAGACTGTACCTCAAAGAGTAATGAGCTGTTCAAATTCTCTTGGGCATCTCTCCTTTTCATCCCTTTTCTTTTTTCAGAGAAATGGACAAAGCAACCCTTGGTGATTTTTGTAATGTGTTTTAGGTAAGAACACAGTTAGAGGCCAGCCTTTCCTCCATCATACTTCACATTCCCTCACTTTCCAAAAGCACTGTCAGAAGTTTTAATTACAAACTACAGTTTCAACTACCAACTTCTGCTTGCAGAAGAATTAACTAGCAGTGGTAACTTTGAGAAATCTACACAACTGTTACATGCAGCAAATCTGTGATTCTTTGCTAAAATCAAAGTCACCTGAAGGAGGTGCATGAAAGCAAGAAAATTATTTGTAGAATGGGACCAAGCATTTTGCTATTGAAATTATATATATATATATATATATAGGTATCATTTCCAAAGAAAGCAAATGAACTTATAAAATTAAAGTCAGGAAAGCAGGATTACATGAGGAAAACAACAATGGGGAGAAGGTCAAGAAAAATTCAGAGAGTACATTACCAAAGAATAAAGCTATTGTGTAGATGAACTGCATTAAATTAACCTCCAATACTAGAGCTCATTCAGAATAGAAAGTAAAAAGTAATCATTTTTAAAGGGTGGAAGTGACCTAAACATGCAGAAATTGCAGACATTACAGTATAAAGTAGGATATTGTGGCTTGTATCTAAAAATGTGAATACAATCCAAGGTTCTGCTAAACACTGAGCTTTGACTCTGTTTGCTTGGCCAGGGTTTGCTCGAGAGGGAGCACAAGGCAATTGTCAGAGGAGGAGGCTCTTGCAGTCTCTAGTTCCTGTCCTTCTGAACATTAAGTCCTGTGTACATTCTAGTCCCCTCATCTCTACACTTCTTTTGACAGAAGGTTTATTTAGAAAATACTTTTATTAGAGCAAATCATCACAACTGGGGAAAAAAGGCCATTTTTCTCACTGGTCACCAGTAGGTTCAGAAATTAGTTGTTCTTATCACAACATTAAAGCAAGCTTGACAAAATACAGCAATAGATGATGTTGGATCAGTGGTCAGTGCTACTTCTACCCCAGAGGGCAGTGCAATGGAAACCTTGGTGGTCACAGATACATTGAGAGCTGGGGAGGAAAGAGAATATAATAAATACTATTATGCATATAATAAATACTATTATGCAAAGGACTGTGAAACATAGTGAAATTGCTGAATGGCTCTAATAGTTCAGTAATTTCTCCTGCTGAAAATGAAATAACATGGAATACATTTTAGAAAGCAAGTCTTGAATGACAACAAAGAAGGAAATGGTCAAGCTGCAAGATAAGTATGCAGCAAGCAGAAAAACTAATTTAACTGGAATATGAAATAAAAAATCCATTATGGTCTATAAATTAAATCCTAGGTCTAGTAAATGGGATGGTTTGGTTTGTTTGGGATTTTTGTTTGTGTTATGTTTTGTAAACCAACTTCAGAAAGACCAGCAGTTGTCTAGTCTATTATTATTTACTCACATAAAAAAAGATACAAAAACTCTAATATATGGAAGTGATAGGGACTTTATGTTAAAGTCCAGCTACAAGCATTCTGCTTCCTGAATTGCAATGCTTTAACCCTGAGTTTCCAAAGGCATGCACAGGGCAAGAATTCACCCAGACAATAGGACTGTTCACTTCAGAATTCCTCTTTCCCTGGAAGTCTCCCAGTTAAAGAATGTTTCTGTTCTCACTTTAAATGCATGGGCAAAAGCCAGTGGCATATACAGAAAGAGAGAAGGGACACAGACTGCTACAGATATGATGACTGATGAAGTTCAGCCCCCAGGCAACGACTTCACACTGGCAGATGTCCTCTCAGGATTGCCCAGGGTACTGTACAAGCTCTTACAATTTCATCTGAAGCCTAGGGTTTGGAAGCACCCAAGTAGTAAAGCATTAGCCCTGGAACGCTAAAACTTCCAGGGGAATAGTATTTGAAGAAGGACAGAGGCATTTTCATCTGGTACCCACTGCTGAGAGCAACCTTTTAGCTTGGTGCTGGGGTCTAAGATCCTGAGAAAGATAGGCCCTTGCACTTACATGATCATCACCTATATCAAACAACTCAAACAAAAAAGAACATCTCTCATGTAAATCTCTTCAGGAAATGAATAGAAAGACCTGAAAAGGTTAAAGGCTACAGCGTTTAGAGCTTTTATTCATACCGAGGAAAGAAAAGGAAACAGTGTTCAAAAGTTTTATTCTTAGGCCATTTTCAACAATTCCCTTTTAAAAAATCCTACTTTCATGAGAACGCTCTTACCTTATTCAGAAGGCTCACAAATAGTTTCTTTTTCTTTCCCTCTATGTATGCCTGTGTGTGTCTGAGAATAACAGCAAGAGTGTAAATCTTTCACTTGTTCTTTATGTACTCCCTTACAACAAATACCATCTGAAGAGTCAGGGGAGTCAATTTAAGCTCTGTTATGTTTCAGATTTAAACATCCCCTCTCAATTAGATTGTTGCTTCAAGTATTAGAATGATTGTTATAAAATACTCAGCACAGGCCACTCTATATATTTTTAAATATACAAAAAAACCACACACATTTTTGTCCATGTATATCACACTTGCATATACATACATATTCCATGTAAATAGATATGAAAACCTGACAAATAGTCAGGACAACTTTTCTACCCCTGAGACATATACCTACCTACACAAGACCATCTTTTATTTAGTTGTATCCTGAGTGTTCTTCAGTGAGTTGCTGCTCTGGAAATAAGTATTTCAACAGAGCCTTAAAACAAACAATGAAACAAAGTAACCCAAATATCTCAAGATGAATGAAAAATATACCTCCAAGAACACCCACAAAAAAGTTGCTTATTTTTATGGATTCTCCTTTTTCTGACAATATTGGCACTTTAGCATCCTTGCTAAGACAAGGGCCTTTTGATCTCTGCAACTTGGCGCCACAAGGTTTGCCCTCTGTGTGTTGTGAGAACTTAAAAAGGATTGTTTAAGGAGGGCAGCTTCTGTGTAATTGCACACTAGCCATAGTTAGAATGATTATGGCTTTCCTGGCATCAGAATGATGGGTTATTAGCAGTGTTTTAAGGTTTCTATGCTGGGAGCATTGCAATTCCTCTCTGGACGGTCAAAAGATTTGAGTCTACAGCAAAGATAAGGGAGAAGTTGGTTCACTTCCGTATTACTTAAATCAAGACTATTTCTTATGGGATTATGTAGCAATGAAATGTTCACTCCCTTCTCTATGCTACACCTTCTTTTGTTGTATTGTCGCCATACAGATTCTGAGTCTCCCCTGTACTGAGGGCTCAGTGACAGGAACATGTCAGAAATCACAACACAAATGTCATCCAGGAAATAATAATAGTCCTATCATTATGATAAACCCTGCTATATTGAAAAAAAAAGAATTGGCCATTACAGATGTTGGTCTTACTTCTTTTCCTCTTCCTAATATTTCAGACCTTCTACTAAACCTGAATTTTTACTGAAAAAGTAAAAATGAAAGATCTCATTTTCTTCTTACTTGCTTTAAATTTTGGTGATTAGCAAGCTGTCTGCAAAGCAGTATTTCCAGAAACCACACAATAATTTGGACTTTAAAATAATACTTTCATTACTAAGATGAGGCCTGAAATTTTGATTTCCTTTACATACTTTCTCCATAATATCTCAGATAACATACCCCTGTGCCTGACACATGATGTATTACCCTTGTAGCATACAATTACTGGTATCAATATTCCAAATGCTATTTAGCCAGTCTCCATGCTCAAAGATAAATCATCCAAATTTATGCACAACTTCACTGTGTTAGCTGCTACATACATAGATTATTTCAGTCTGCCATGTTTTCAAAATGAAAAAAGTGTTCAAATTCCTTTGTAGTACTCTAATGAATAAACATTATCCTTCTCATCCCAGACCTGGGTATTCTTCACTAATTAATTTCCATAACATTTGAATTGGAAGGAATCAGAACTCAGAAAAAAAAAGATCAATATCAATTGACTGATGAGTTTTACCTATTCTCTTCAATATAACTCAAAAAGAACTTTTGATCACTACTGAATTTCTAAAGGGAATATGATTTCAATGTTAAGACTAATGAGACTAGTTTAATCTCATCCCTACAAACAAATCAGCTTAAGCCTAATGAAATCTTATTTTTGTACATTAATGTACAAAGGAAACAGTTCAGGGTAAACAGACTTGTAGTATACATTGTTTAGAGACTATTGACTTTCGAATTAGCCTGCTTTTCAAACATTTCACGTCAAAAATATAGTCAAAATGCAAATGCAGCATAAACGGCTCTATAATAAATGCTCATTCAACATTTATTCTTTCTCAAATCATCTTTTAAAGCTCTTTCATGCTAATGTCTAGAAGATGTGACATTAGAAAAATTGCTTTGACATGCTAAGGGGCTCCAAGATTAACAAAAAGAGAAAGAACAAGATAAAGCTTTCAAAAGACCTATTTCAGAGGAATTATTACTTCCTTTGAAAGTCTTCCAAGGTTGCAGTACATTTAAGCTTGTTGGCATACATGTAAATGAAGGACTACAAAAGTATTGCACTAAATACAACTTGAATTAAACCTTCAGGCTAATGTTAGGGAATAAGGATAAAGGCCAGATCCTAGGCTAGTAACAACTCATATAAATTAAAGTTCTTTATTTGAGGATGTGAGGGAGAATTATTTTTTTTAAAAAATCAATACAAGAAATTATAAATGTAATTCCCATGTAAAATGGCAAAGACTGATGAAGCTTCCTGATTGAGCAAGTGGCATTCTAAAGGAGTATGTTAATGTACTATAAATGTACAGCCATGCTGCAAAACAGAAACAGTCTCAACCAGCAGCTTACTCTCCTTACTTAAAAATTCCCATCCACCACCAAAAATTCTTGATTCCATAACTAGAAGACAATGGGAATGTAGTTATCATGAAAAACACTATTTTGGCTTGGAAGCATTAAGCTGAGATTTAACTCTCCTGTCTTTGAGATCCAAGGGAATGTTAGTTGCAGTTCCAACTTTCTCTCACAGAGAAAGGTCCATTCAGCTGCAGAGGTTTGTAATGTTTGTAGAGAATAGATCATCAGCCCAATTATGCCACCACTTTCCAGGCAGAAATGCTCAAGAATTTTAGACTCAGGGCAGATGATAGCATTAATTACACAAGAACAGATTTATAAACAAATAAAAAAGATGTCAGACTGGGACAAACATTAAAAACTATAGTCAAAATTCTGACCATGAGACCTACCCTTCAGCTGCTGTGTAGCTCAATAGACACCAAAATCCAGAGTTAACTTTTCTTTCTTATAAAGTATTCTGGGCTCCGATGTTGGAGCAGAAATCAGAAATCCTAAGTAATTCTCTTCTCTCCCAACTTATAGACTTTTTACCTGACCAATGTGCATCCTCCTTTGTCTTACCACAACTTGAAAATAAACATGTTTGTCTATCCTATAGAAATTAGATTGAATAATTAATGAAATAAATAATACCCCAGAAATATCTGGAAATATGCAAAGGGAGTGCAGTTGCAAAGCCCAGTGAGGGCTGCTATTTAAGAACCCTCCAGTTTGTTACCTTCCATTCACTAACCTCATGCTACTTGGCAACACAGTAGCTGGATGACAAATTTCCAATTACTGGTAATGATGGCTTCATGGCTCCTTTTTTCATAATGTTTTGGCTTTTTATAAAGCAAACTTGGTTTACATTTAATGGTGCATGCAATGCACTCCAGAAAGCATCAAAGGCACATTTAATCATTACTTTGCTAGTAATATTCTTAACCTGTTACACAAAGCCATACCTATTCCTGCCAGTAGATTATGTCCTTGTCTCTCACTGCCTTCCAGCATCACAGATTTTCAATGCTGGCTGTACCTGTCAGCCCCTGAAGAGATCCACTTGCTCGAGTGATGACATTGTGTGTTTCTGCCCTCCTTGCCTTGCATTCTCTCTCATGCCCGTATTTCATTCTCCTTCATGAGAAGTATTGTTTCCCAGAGTAATAAAAAATACATTACTTGAAAGCAGACCAGGATGGACTGAAAAAAAATGTTCTTACTTGTCTGGCCTGTCTGGTCCTCTGTGGGGTTATTCACCAAAATCTGTCCCCTAGTGAAGGACACAGTGATGTGTTAGACTGTATTTACAGTGAAAATCCAGCCAGGTGTCTGGTTCCATACAAGAGAGCCAATTCCTATGTAATACCTCCATTAAATGATTAACCTCATTAACAGGTACATTTGCAGATGTGTTTTCTCATAACTCACAGTTTGTGCTATCATAGTTTGGATGGCAGATCAAATACTGCCTCAAAAGAGCCACACCACAGCAACAGCAGCCATAGGAGACAGGGCTGCAAGACATCCTTCTCTGAAGGATCACCATTTTCTCTAAGCAGGCTGCCTAGGAAAAAATTCACTGCTATTAGCATTTAAAATTTGCATGAATATTAGTAGAATTTTAGATCAATTTTAGATCAAGCATATGGCAGAACAGTTCCTGATGTGTCTGCAAGAAAATATGGTTTAAGAGAAACAATTAGTGAGGAGCACAATGAATATGCATTTTCTTTTTCTGAAGAACCGCAAAAATATATGCCACTTACACAGGTGAGTCACATGCAAAATCTCCTGTTACCACCTGCACTTTCTATAGCTACAAAGTCATAACCCCACTACAAATTTGATGGTTTGCAACCTGAACTTGGGTAGTCTTTTGACAGGGCCTTAGCACCTCACTATTCACAAATGTAGATATATTAGGGAAATTTATTTTACAGCAACTGCCAGATGAACTTAAATGATGCAACTTTCAATCTGTAAGATCAGAAATAGCAATATCCATGTAGAAAACTGAGCAAGCACAAAGTAGTGTTTCATTAAGTCTTCACCTAACTTAAACTGCTAGGAGATAGTGCACATATCTAATTGATGTGCCCAATTAAATTAGAAAAATAAAATACATCTATCTGCAGCATTATAATGAAATTCACACTTTGAAATACAGGCCATTGAAAATGTCATTGTAACTTAAACATGGGCTAATTCTTCACTATAAAAGGATATGTTCATATGTCTTGCAGTTACCTTAAAATAGGCACTACAAACAACAAAAAGAGAACAAAAACATCTTCCTTATTTTAGCCTTACACTTTTTAATTCCCCACAGAAACATCACATGATATAATTAGGGAATTTTAGATGCAATTCTACAGATTTCCTTTTCTTGGTTCCCTTTCTCTCAAGGGAAGGAAGGAAAAGTTCCTGAGATGAATGTAAGGCTGTCAGCATTTGCTTTGGTTGCACTTATATTCCACCTGAACACTGAACCATAAAAAAAATGAAGCTCTTTGATGCAGACTTCCATTCATCTGCCTGTAACACAAAATGTCTGGAGCAAAACATCTTCTAAGCAGCTACTTTCCTATATGGGTAGTTCACCTGAGACTGCCAAGCAGGGAATTGAAAGAGATCATCTCCATAAAAATCTGCTTTGGATAGTAACTTTGATAGGTCCAATAAATTTTGTAATAGAAAATTTTAATAAAAAGTGGCCTTCTTATTTCTGAGACTTCTTGCATAGTGATTAAATCAGAAGGAAACAGCTCAAAATACAACACATTATACTGTTCACTCAGCCCACAGATGCAGAAACAACTTTTGTTGATGTAAGTAATCATGTATTATTATGATATAAGTTAAAGTGGCTGGTTGTTGTACACAATGGTGAATGGACAGGGCAGTGCTCCTGAAAAGGGAACAAAATGCAGTGTAATTAAAATTTTCAGTAATCCACCAGCTGCATGTTAGTTTTTCCAACAAAGCTGCTGCTGTTCAGGTGTAAACCCCCATGGAGTGTAAATGCTGCAGAAAAAGTCACCTCCTGCCTCCTCTATTGTGTGATCTCTTCCCACTCTGCATTCGCTTTGCCAGACTGGTATTCCAGAACCTCTCAACAGAAAAGCAGTCCTTCTGCATTAGTTGATCTGGCCCTTATGCTATCAAACTGACTGCACACATCTTTGGGAGCTCCCAGAGTCAGCTGGTCATGCAGGAATATCTGCATTAGATCCCATTAGCTTTGGACTGTGCACACAGAGTTCAGCTGGCTCTCAATAAACTGCTTTTTGCCTTGTTTTCCCTCACGTTTTTCCAAAAGGCCTCAGTCATGCAATAAATATTTCAGTCCAAAAGATGAAAATTCAAGGACAAAAGCTCAGTCTTAATATCCAACTGGAGTCTGCAGCCAGATGCAAAAATATCTACAGGTCAAGCAGAATCTATGAGCTCTGCATAGATACTAGAAGTTATCAAAGTCTGAATTAATTCTGGTCATGACTTGCTGCACATTTTCAACCCAATACATTTTTTCTGCAATTACCATTAAAAGCAGCACTGTGACAGGCGTATTTTTATATGCTACTGATACACATAATTAACACCACTGCCACTGGTCATTCTACTCACAGCTTCAGCACATTATGCTTCTGGGCTTAGCCCCTGTGCCACAAACTCTCCTGTGCTCTGGGGATCCACGTGTTCCTAATTACATTTCCACATGCCAACAAATTCTTGTGGCTATTGCAGGTCATCAAGAGGCATTTTTTCCACACACGTAGCTGTGTTATTCTTTCCTAAATCAAACAGTCCAACAGAGATCCGGTATGGTTCAGCTATCCTTTACATGCCACAGAGAAATGCCTTGGAAATCAGGACAGGGTGCTCAAATTTTAAGGATCATTGCCCTTGCAGGAATACAATGCCTATCGGGATCACTATCCTTGCAGGAATAGAATTCTGCTTAGACTGAAATTGTACTTATCTCCAGCAAAATTAAATTAAACTAAATGCAATTATTTATTTACAAACAAAACAACAATTTGCAAGTCAGTCTCATCACCACTAAAAAATTGGAAAGACACACTGAAGGAGAGAAAATATATGATGCTTAAATAAGAAAAGAAAGGAAACTTGTCCTCTCTACATCCAGCTGTTAAGTTCACAGGTACCTACACATCACCTCAGTGAGGAATTTGGTCAGCATCCATTCACAGAGAACTTCAGTTTAGAGAGAGATGCTGACTTTCTATAAGCCCACATAACTATTTACGGGACTCCAAAATGTGAGGAGATCATCAAATTTCAACACCTTTCTTATATGTCCCTGAAAATATAATTTTACAGGAAACTACTTCTGTTCAGGAGGGTCTTGGATTATCAGCTGCCTTCATAGCTGCTCTGGTAAAAGTTATGTGAGAATAATTAACCCACAGAAGAATAAGACATTTTTTCATTAGGTAAAGCAGTATAAAAATCTTAGTGTGAATTTACCTGAATATTTCACATATGTTTGAAAACTGACAGCCAAACTTCAATGAAAAATATACAGGTGACTAATAGTCAATGGTGCCTATAATTCAATATTTATTGTTGATTGGGATGAAATATAAGACCCTTTTGGCATAGTAATGGGCTTGGGATGATTGACCACCATTCAGCTCTGAAGGGAAATGATGACAGCCTTCAAGAGGACAACTAAGCAAAGAAAGATAATGACTGCAGCAAGACCTGTTAGGCATGGCAAAATTCAGATGTGCCTTCCATATATGCAATGAAGGGTCAAATCTACTATTTGCTACCATTTCTGGGAAGAGACAGACTCCATATTACAACTACACCAAGTCTCAGAATTAGGACAGTCTTCTCACACGTTTTATCATCTTACCATAAATATTAACCTAGAGCCCCACACAGCTGCAATCAGAACAGCAGCCCCATAGGAGGAAGCCATAAAACTTTTCAATTAATTAATTCAGGCTATGCCTGAAATATCTTAGTGTGGGTTTTAGGGGTATGGAAAACTCTGCACATACCAAACACATGCCTTTTTCTCTGTTTCACTTTAGCAGGAGTTGATGTGTCAGTAAACTTTAATATGTTTCCTCAAAGAATCATTGTCATTATCAAATATACTCTGATCTGCAAATCATTTGACTGTAAAAGAAAGGTTCACTTGCATGGTATTAAGGTAGAAATACCCCAGAAAAATGCTTGGGGAAATCCATATTTTAAACATAAGTTCAAATCTGGAAAAAAAGAAACTTAAAAAAAAACCACTCTGCACTATGATTTAGAGAAGTTAGTCTTTTACACTTCTAAATTCTAATTCTCAGATGCACAAACAAGATTATGGAGGACCAATGTCTAGATGCATGGTACCAAAAATTCCATAATCATGTCTTTATTTTTAAGACTGATGCATACAGTGCTTTCATCTGTGGGTGCTACCCATTTTTCCTAATTAGCAGTTTGAAAGAGAATGACAGAGTTTTGTAATGCAGAGGGAATTCTTTTTTCTCATCTCAGTCTGTTCCAAATGTCCTGTCGACTAGCAGGAATCTTTGAAGTTGTTCTGTGGCTCTATCCCTTGAATCACAATCATGTATAAATGCTCTTAGTCATGCTTACATTTGGCTTCTATTTTCCCTGCTTCCTGAAGCAGGCAGTTATTTGTCCATTCCTCACAACAGTCACAGAAAACCCAAAACCCGAGAGATCCTTATTTAAAATAATATTAAACTGTACATGGTATAAAACCTCCTGTTATCCATAAAGAAGCAACAGAATCATTGGAGTGGGCTGCACCCTTCTGATCTGGGAGCATCAGCACTGGCCTCCTTCCATGGCACACCAAGCAGGAGCAGCTCCTGGTCCCTCAGCATCCCTGCTGCACCTCATTTATGGAATCACAGAACAGCCCAGCCTAGAAGGGACATGAAAAGACCACTTCTCCAATGCTGCAATGTCTCTCTGGAGAGAAAACACCTCTTCTAGATGGTCTTGCTGGTAGAAGCGTGGTTTACACAAGGGAAAGGTGACTCTATTTAGAATCAGCAAAATTGTTCTAAATGCAGAGCTTTCCTTTTCCATCAGCCAACATTCTTTAGGCTTCAGTGGTGTCTGTTCATTCAGAGCAGAATTTGCAATGGCTGTGGAAGGAAGGATCAGCCTCTCAAAGCTGTCTAACAACCTATGCAAAACAGAACTCAGCTGTCCCTCCTGGCGGACAGGTATCAACCACAAGAACTGTACAGCTGACAAACTCAAAAAACCCTTTTTCTTCATTAGAGCTTTGCTAGAGCAGATTAGAGAACATTTTATTCACCTTTCCTCTTAGAGTCACAGATAAATAGTGGCAAAAATTCAGCCTGCTGCACTGTGTGCCAGAAGATTTTCCACCCACACACTCTGACTGGCAGGTACCAGAAGCTCTGGTAAATGCTCTCAATGGCCCACCTAGTTACACCATTTAGACAGATTTCCTGTGGCTTAGCATGTTATATTTTCTGACAACCGGCATAGAATTCTCATTTTCTAGTAAAATTTTAAATAAGGCTTTTGCCTCACTTCAAATATTTTTCTGACTAAAACTTCTTCCTCAGGCAACTGTTATATTTTAGTCCTAACTAAAAATATGGTACGACCCTTAAGAATTGAAATCTGCTTTACTGTTTAAGGCTTGGAACTTAAAGATCTACTGGGCACAACAATTAAACTCCACACAGTTTATAGCCCTGGCTACAACTGTTTATACTATTTTGTCACTAAGACAAAATGAACCAGGCAGAAAAGCATAAACCACTTCAACCCTAGAATGGGCAGAGTTATGCATTGGTATCTTGTTTGTCTAAATTATCATTTTGTCTTTTTACAAGCTTCACAATGCTATAAATCAACAAGCAGTATAAAATCCTGCTTTTGAGGAGGTTTTGACCTTTCCTCACTAGACTAACAGCTTTATTTTAAAGCATTATTGGAATCTGGTTTACATAGTTTGCATGTGAGGAGAACAAACCAAAGATTAAAATTTACATGCTATAAAAAATACATTTGAATAACTTTTTCTAATTATTTTTGAATGTAAAATAGGATGGTACCAGCTCAGCAAGGTAAAAACAGATAGTGAAAAGATAGAGAAAACTGAAGCTTCCATTGCTAACAAGGGAAACTGATTACAATTAAATAAAATAATTATTGTGCCTATAAATCTCTAAAGCCACAAGTTAAATTTCAGTGTCATAGTGAAATCTTGAGGATTTTGTATTTAGAGGTATTACATTGTAATAGCTATTTTTTCACCCTGGAATTCCTGTTTCCACAGACAATACTCTCTTAAAGTGAAACCTATCATAGCTAGCGTATCACTCTTCCTGGAAAGAGGGGAACTCCATTTGTTGAGAAACACTCAGACTTGTCACAAAGCACTACCATGTACCCTTCAGTCTTGTAAACAAACATTCTGCACCACTTATGATATAATTAAACAGCTCTTGTCTCTTGTCCAAACATCCACTGAAAGACTTCAAATAGCAAGAGAGTAAGTTGACTCAAAGAGAGGGACAAGGTGCAATAACAGAAGAACAAAATCTCCTCCCCTCCTCCTGACAGCCTGAGAGTTCCTACATTCTGCTCTTGCAGGACTGGATAGTGATTAAATTCCAGCTTGATCGATTTTGTCTTGCATGAGTGAAAAGATTTTTTCCCCCAACAGTGGATAGTATAGTGGGAAATCATCTCTAGGCCTCAATCTCAGAAAAGCAGTCTTTTTCGTCCTGGCGCTCTGGTGCTTGGTCCCCCACTACCATTTTGTCACAGGATTCAAACCCAAAATGTTTCTCCACAGATGCTCCAGAACTGGAACAAGGCTCCCTTTATTTGTAGATGCAAAGACAGATAAAGATGCCAGACTAAAGCTCCAGCTGCAGGAGCACCTTCTCATTCATGCTGTACTGCAGGTTCCACATGGCAACCAACTGCTCTAAGCAGAGTTCCCAGATGTTGGAGAGAACCAACAGAGTTTGGACCATGGTCAGGCTAAAGTGGCAACCCACAACTTCCAGGGGTGCTCTCTGAAAACCTCAGGCACAAAGCACACTAGCAAACTTACAAAGCAGCATCAACATGGTTCCTCTCACATAAGCAAATTAATCTGATGATTTATCCCCACCTACATACAGAGTGGAGGCTTTCAGTGTTTTTAAGTATCATAACAGAATAGGAAACAAAGGTAAAGTTCTACCTCTCACTGGGGCTGATCCTTTGCCAAACAAGCAATAGTCTCAGAATTTGAGTCCTAATGACTTTTACCTTAGAACATGTAATTACCAACTAACCATGGTCATGGACCACTGGAACACTAGAATTCTTTGACTAGCCAGTAGTTCATGTGACAAAGGAAGGATGTGGTCTCTAAGCCAGTCATTGTTAGGTGAAGATTTATGGGTATTTTTATTAAGCTCTTAATTTGCAAAAGCTTGACACAAGCAGAATGTCATTAGAAATTCAGAGCATTCATCTGAAATATATGATGTGGACAAAGGATACTATAGCAATGGGCCAAGTCAAAATCTTACCAAGAGAGAAGCTCTGTGATGGCAGAGAAATCCAGGCTGTTTCTTGATCATCCCTGAGCAAAAGTAATTTGGCATAATTTCCTTAATTTTTAAACACACTTATCCAAGAATGAATTCAAATCCTTTTCTAATAAAATCATGTGGTCTAGGGGTGCATTTTTTTTCCTTGTTACTTCTATGATGCACTTACAACTTTGTTGTTTCTGTGTGGCTTTATTTTTACAGGATTCCAAGGCAAAAACCTGCCTTAAAATTGTATGATCCTTCAGAAAACCCCACTGTCTTTCCTTTTTTAGGAGAGCAGCCATGTGGTCATTCTTTTTTTATTAATTTTAGCATCAGTTGTGGGTACATTCCATAAAATACTTCAACCATAACACATATGTGGTCCAGTAATGTCTTATTCATTTTGATCCTTCGTCCATGTTGATAAAGATTTAATCATGAGAGTAATCTTCCTGGTTTATTTGAATGACCTTGATTAACAGGACACTAAATTTCTAAATACTTTCATCTAGATCTCTTTAGTTTACAGTAAAGTGCCATAACTTGACATTATCTGAATTTACACTTGAATTGTGATTTCATTTCAAACACAGCATTAGTTTTTCTTTTTTTTTTTTTTTTTAATGTACCAAAATAAAAGAAAGCTTTAAACCAGCAAAAACATGGCAAGTAGGGTAAAGCAAAAACTTGCTCATCTTGAGTGATACACTGGAGAGTGGAAAAATGTGTGAACAGAACAGAAGAAGCAACAAACAGTACTTTAAGACTGAAAAATTTAACAACCTATAAGAAAATCAAGTGAGAGAAGAACAAAAATAAAAGCATTTTACTGTAAATTTTAACAAAAATAGAATGAGGCTGTATAACTTAGGAAGGATTTTTGAATCCAGCTAAAAGTTACAAGGGGATGCTTTTTGCTGTGCCTATTTTGCTGGCAGTTGCCACTTCTGAGAAAATAAATCACTAATAAGAGAGTTTAAAAATTCAAGCAATGTATGGTCAAATGCACGGTGCCATTGGGAGGATCTGGTGCACAAGGTTACTCTGGGTTTAAATAACTGCTATTGGCACTTTAGTAGGGGTATTGGTACTTCATATAACATGTTAAAGCAGATTGGCATTCATTGACCCCTCATTTTTGTAAACAAGATTGAATGAAAGCCAAATTGCACAGAATGGCAACTGGAATCAAGTCAGTTAATGGGGTGCTTAAGCCAAAGATGTTTATGTAATTTTGTTACGTAAATGTTAATATCTGAAAAGCATTAGCTAATGATAACTGCAGCACAGTGGTATTTCTATTCATACTACAGGATTATTCACAATACTTCAAATAACAGCTGAAAAAGCTCATTTAGTACAAGCTATTCAAGAGCTTTACTTTTGAATCCTAAACCTCCAGCCGTATGGCACTGGAAAGAGACAAAGTACTTTTCCTTACAACATTATAGTAATGAACAGCTATTCGTATGTCAGTTTGGAGTTGTGTTTATCTTATATGTGGGCACTGTACAGAAAAATAACTCATTTCCATGAGAATAAAAGAGTACTAAACATATCATATCTATATCAGCAGCCGTTGATCTGAATCTCCTTAATTGTCATGCTAATTTAAGCCTCAAAACACAGTCCTCCCTTACAGAAATTCTGTGAACCAAATGGAGAATCTTAGTCACAAAAAAATGAAGCGATGATTATCTTTCACTCAAGAGAATAAGTTTAATAACTTCCCCATCCTTGCCTTTTGTGAATAAAAATAACAATCATCACCAGTTATAAGTAAAATATCCTAATTTTCTACCATGCCTATAAGCAAAGGGATAAAATAATGAGAAAGCAAAGCAGACACTTCTGTGGTAAGAAGATAGAAGACAATCTGCAATCCCATAGAGTAGTACAGCTGATAAATGACTATCATACTATAGTCCTTTGAGTCATTTTCCTTAGGATGACAAAGTGCTGCTGCTGAATTCACAAAAAGGTAGTTTGTCCACCGAATGCAGATACACAATTTTAAATGGCAGTATAAGCTCAGCATAAAGGTCTGTGAATACTATTTGCAGAAAAGCTTTGTGGAGATTTGAATTTCTAGTTTCAGCGAATGAAATGATTGCAAATAATAGCAGCTTTTCTAGTGTATAGCATGTGGTTGGGTCTTTGAATTAATTGCTTTGCCTTTGTAAAGGCTGGGGCACAGTAAGTGGTATAACCAAGAAAGCCAAAGGTTCAGAATGGGAGGAGGGAGGCAGCCAAATTACTAGCTACAAATCACTCTCATACCATGCAGGAATAGACAGTGGGATGTACAGTTAAGTTAAAAGGTGGTAAGGAAAAGAGATAAGGTAAAAAATGCGCTGCACCATTTAGAAAAGAACTGTGGGGTGGCTGCACTGCAAACAGAAGGTACCTAAGCAGGCATCTCCTTTGTCAGCAAGGCTGAGCTTACATAATTATTTAGTCTTTTCCTTGTTCACACTCCATATTCATTTCCTACCAAATGTTGCTGAGAAAGAGAGGTAGACAAGAAGCTCTAGAATTCTAATAACACAAAGCCCTCAGCTGCTTGTTTAATTTCACTTGAGTTTTGTGGCAGTCACCGCATGCACTTACCCTAAATCAAATGCTCCTGCTGTGCACAGTGCCAGTACTTACAAGATCAAAGCCTTACAATAGATGATGTGAGTTAGTAAACTTTTAAAATATTAAAATTGAAATGGGACACATTTTTAGCAATCTCCTAATTTCAAAAGTAAGCTTTCTGTGTACCATCTGCATCCACAAACACTCCCCCCCACTCATGCACAGATATATTTCAGCTCTTCCTTTGCATTATATTATGTCAGTGTTGCTAAGGCTAAAACCTGAAGGTAAAACATGGATACTGTGGGATTATTGTTGTCTATCCCATTTCAAATGAGGGACTTCTTACACACATTGCCAAATGTACTTCAGGACATATTTGCTGGATGTTCCACAGTAGCTGTGACACTGGGAACTCCCTCCCATTAAGAAGCTGAGTTAGGCCCAGCCAATACACTGTTCCTGCTCAGCTTGCATTATTTTATACTTGGTCATTAATTTTGCTTTGCTGTATCATGCTACAGGACAGGCTTATTTAAATATTTATTCAGTTTGAGTTAGACTCCAGAACCCTTGTGGGACCCTGCCAACTCAAGATAGTCTATGATTTTACCTCCAAACATGCCATGACAGCAAAGTGTCCACAGACAAGCAGCAGCTCCTAGAAATGTGACACAGATGCACAGAAAAGGGAGATCACATCTGGCAGCGTTCTCCCAAAATATCAGTGGGTGAAAAGGCGTTTCCAATGCAGACACATGTGTCTTAAACAACAAGTTAGTTGTGTTGAATGACTAGAATGTAAAGGTTTTTCATTTTATTCTGTTTCTTTAAGTCCGTGAAACATACCTGAGTTTTCTATTGAAAAAATTGAATAGTCTTTAATCAAAGTGTGAAAATCAATTGTAGGCATGAAGAAACACCCTTCACAGGAATGGGAAACTAAACATTGGTCAGTAGCCCGATTTAATAAAATAGCAGTAATATAGTGGAACCAAAAGGAACTGACATAACTAATCTCTTAATCCTGTCTTCTTCTTCTTCTATCCATTTGTGTAAAGAATAAAGGGGGTTGACAATAAGCCATAAAATGCATATGTTGCCCAGCAGGGTTTCCATTTTGGCCTGTTTTATATGCTATGGAATTGACATTCTCATCTTTCAATCTGAAAGTGGCCAAACCACTTTATTTATTTATTTCATACAAGCTGTAGTCCTTCTATCACAGATCACTACTGGCATATGAACAAAAGGAAAATAAACTGAGAGTCCCTAATAATGAAACAGGTGGAAAGAAAGAAAGCTGAATCCTCTCAAACAGCAACCCACAAAGGCAGACCCCTCTGTATTAGTACCTGTACAATAAATAGTCACTGCTACATGGATAAATCTGGAATATTTTTCAAGTCAGAGACAAACCTTTTAAGGTTTGCTAATAGTAAAAATTTAGATCAGTTAACTCTTAAATATTGTGCAGGATATTTTATAAATATTATATAGAAATAGTCTTGCCTACTTGGATAAAAATTAATACAGTCTTAATGAAACTCAGGCACCTGTTTCTCTTTCTGATTTTATCTCTAAATTATTACATTTATTATCATTATTGTGTCATTACTGTACCAACTGAAGCTTAGTTTTATTAACTACCAGATTATCCTCTTTTTTTCCAAAAGAGTTTGCTCTGTGGAATAATTTTTCTCAGCAGATTATAATTTGCTTGAATCTTAGAAACATTGGTTCCTGTAAGCCAATACAACACAAGAGCAAACTAGTTGTAACACTGACCTTCAGTTCTGCTAACAGCTCAGCAGGTGGTTCACATAACTAATCTCTCTCTAATTAGTCATCCCTATGCAGGAGTATTTCCTACTATCTTTTAAAAAGTATTAATCAAATTATCAGTGGCAGTTAGTTATTTATTTTTGGTACAGCTGTAGAAGAGATAAGCATCTTTCAAACTGAAAACAATCACTTTTCCTCCAGTTAAGTTCTTGAGTTCCTTGCATCAATAGTTGCAGACTGAGCTCTGCTAAATCTGTTATGAATTCAGCTCTAAACGTGCAGACCCATTTTCTGAGAAAGTTCTTTCCCTTGGAATCCTCGTTTTTCCCCCTCTCTTTTTTTTACCATAATTGTCACAGAAATAGTAGTAGGTTTGTGTGACAATTTGATGTCTGTGAAATACAAAACAACTAGCAATTTTCCCCAGTAAAACAGGAATCTGTTTTTCATACAAAAATATATTTGCTATTATAATCTTGCTATTATAATGTCTAGGTTCTGCAGTTGTTGTCAACAAAGAGGAAATAGTTTCAGCAGAATTAAATGTGATTTCAGTCTGCTGGAAGAGGAGTTAGTTCTGGTCTGAAAATAAGAATATATATGTATAAAAATTCCATTTCTTAAAGAAAAAAAGCAAACAAACAAACCTGTTCTGTCACAGAAACTGCAAGGAACTCTGGAACTCTGACTACTTTAATTCCAAGAGCTCATTTTAGCCTCCAAAAACATGCTCACAGGACTCCATTTTATGTATCAAGGAAACAGACCTGTTACTAATTTTTCTCCTTGCAATAGTACCAAAGATATTGAGTTTACAAAACTGCTTCTGTAAGCACCAGAGGGTTGGACTTTGATGACCTTTGTGGGTCCTCTCCAACTCAGATTTTGCTGGTATTTTATAGATAAATTGATCAAAAGGTACCATTGCATTACACTGACACTTCTTTTTTTTATTATCTTGTAGAAGTATAATAAAAACTAAAGGTTATTAATTATTATAATGTCCTGTATTGATTTTCACAAGTACTCTGTCTTTTCCAAATCCATAGAGATAACCACAAGCATGACACTGACAAAAAATAAACTGAAAATATCACAATTGGTTCAGATCTTCAGCTCATACATGACAGCTCCATTCATTTAAAACAGACTACCGTAAAGATAAAATAACTCATATCAGCTATAGATCTGTGTAACTGTACAGAGTTATATAGCTCATGGGATGTTTTATTGCTCTGCCAACATCTGTTTAAGTTTCATTTCAACTCCCTTCAGTAAATTGTTCTTCTGCTCATAATTTATTTTCCACTCAAGATCTGTGAAAGTCACCAACGATTTGGGTCATTCCATCATCACCAGGCACCTTAAAAACCACTTATTCAGTGGTTTTTAGATATGGAATGACTATTGACATTTATAAAAATCCCATCCTGATGCTACAGAGCATTTTTGAGCAGCTCTAGAATATTTAGCACTCTCTGATTAAATTGGTGTTTGCAGTAATGCCTTCAATAAAGGATTAGAGCTGTACCACAGTTTAAAGTGTACATTCTAAACTCCCAGAGATTACCCAGAAACCATGCACTAGACAATTCAAGCTTTAAATGGATGCTTATTAGTAATCAAGCCAATCTTATTTTGATCTATGGTTGTTACTTGGCAGGAGGAAACAGCTTACAGCTACTCAAAAGCAGAACTGAAGTTCAAAACCAGAAGCCCATGGAAAGGCCTTTAATTATACGTACAGTGTTCTTACTTCCTCTTTCACTATCTTCAAATATATAAACAATCAGCAAAAAGAAAAAGAATTCTTTGATACAGCAGCACAGAGGAAATATATTCAGAAGAAGGAAGAGGAAGGCAAGTCACTATGAGAACAGAAGAAACTATTTCAAAAGGATTATAAAAAAGAAATCCTCGGGTTTATGCTTTGAAATATGTTACAATTTTGTGAGACTCAGAAGACTATGATAACATGAGACTAAAATTATTCATAATTAAAAAGTTTTCCCCAAATAAAACATTTTATAAACTGTTAAAAAGTAACAATACATGGTTTCAAAATCTACATATGCCTTGAAAAACATGAACTAAACTGAAATGCTTCATGATTAAAGACAGATGCTCACTTACCGAAATTTATGAGAAAAAGAAAAAAGTTTATTAAAACTTACTACCTAGCCCTAACACTGTATATAACACTCTCTCTTATTAAATCAAGTTAATTGTGTTTGTGTGCTTATGCATAGTTCTGTGTATATCTATGGATATCTACACATAGTGAACATTAAGAAGCCTGACATTAAAAAGCTGAAAGATCTACCATTCTTAAAGGGAGAACAAACAAATACAGGTTTGTGTGTACAGCCATAATTCAAGCAGCTTTGGAACATATTCATCGTTTTTCTGTCCTTTTGTAGCTCTCCAATCTGTGTCCCAGCCTATTACCCTTGCACTGTGTTGCCTGGCCCAGCAGATGTGTTATTTACAGCAGGACAGATTTCCATACAGATCTGATATTTACAGCAGCCTCCCTCCCTGGGAGGTGCTCAGACACAGCTCAGCAGCCCAGAGCTGCAAGTGCAGAGCCAGGCAACAGCAAACGGGAGCCTCTGCCTGGCTTTGCAAAATGAGCAGGTGCCACCCAGGGCAGCTACACTTGCCAGAGAGCTCAGTGCCTGGCCACAGAATAAAACAGCACACCACTGACACTAAACACCCACACTATTCTCACCACTGAATCTTGCATCCTGGAGCCAAGCCATTTCTCAACATCAGGATTGTGATTTTTTTCATTATGGGCAGATATATATCTCTCCCTACTCTTATTCCCAAAAAAGCACATCCGCTTTCACTGAAATTTAAGGTGGGAAAAGTCAGCTAAAATAAAGTATCTTGAAGGAGAGTTTTCAAACCAAGTCATTGAATTTTGGGAAGATGCCAGCCGGAAGTGGGGCTAGCAGAACTGCCTAAAGAACCCACACATCTGCCAAAAACCATCACAAATGTTACCTCTTGTCACCTTTGGTGTTAAAATGCAAATTGGGCTGAAGACTCTGGAGGGGAGTTATATGAAAAATTTGATCCAAGTTGGACAAGTATTTAAGATACCCAGCACGCTCCCATATTGAAAATACACAGGAAGTCATCCTGTATGGATCCAAGGTCAGGTGGCCCCAGCTCAAGGGGCAGAAGCCAGCTGGCAAACAGAACCCCCAGGTTCACCACAGAATAATGCCATGTCCCAGCCATTTAGCTGGGGACAAGCAAAATAGCACCACCTCTGACACTTTTTTCTCTTACCTCCTTCTACCCGAAGGTGCTTAAGGATTGCAGCTTAGGTTCTGCATTATAAAAGGAAAAAGAAATCTATACAATATAACAACATTGTTGCTACCTGCACAGCCTCTTGAAAGCATACTTAGCAGAACACTCCTGAAAAAAATAAAAATACACCCTCAAAATTTGCCCAAGACCATTTACCAACCCTAATTCTTATTCAGGAGGATGATCCCCTTCACACCTTTTCAATTCTTTTTACTTGTGGTTAGCTGCCTGGGGTAGAAAATTCCACATCTGCCAATTAAATAATGACGGCTTATAAGTGTTGCTATTTAAAGCTGATAAACTTTGTAAAAACACATATGTTTCACAGGCTGCCAGGACTGGAATTTTAGTTTCCACATTGCCACTCCAATCCATATTTTATTGTGCATATCTTATTTTTTTTCCTCTGTAGTGTCATTAATCTGCTCCCTGGCTGTGCAGAATAATATCCCACAAGAGCAGGCTGCTTTTTGAATATTTTATTATCTCTCATTGTATTTCCAAAGTAATATATATTTACAAATTCAACCTCCTACAGGCAGAACTATATTGTTTTCCCTCTGTGTTTGAGAAGCAAGGCATAGATATTGAATATAAATAGAAAAATCTATCTACACTCATTCACATTGAAAGAAAGAACCAATCACATATCAAGCTGTGCAAGAAAAGAGGGGGAAAAGAGATTTGCATACTGCAGGAGAAGACAGAGGGGCAGAGAGGTACACAAAGGGGTTATGTTCCTACTGGAATACATCTTTCAGTTCTGCTGAAGGACAAGGCTTTCCAGGATGCCTCTCTCATATCTGCACAGATTGTATCCAGTGGGAAGTGCACTGGAAGGGCTTGGCTGGGTATTTATCCTTCACAGTCCTGACTCATCTCATCAAATAATTTCCTGGGGTTCCCCTTTTTGACACAGAGCATTTCCTACCTTACTTTGATCTGTAGCATTTTAGCAGGAAGAGGAGTGAGGATACCCTCCCCTGCTTCCCTCTTCACCTCAGTACTGGCAGCCCCAATGCACTGAATTCCCAATGGCCCCTCCACTGCAGGAACTCCCATCAGACAAGGATGGATCTGCTCCAGTTTCTCAACAAGGCAAGGCTGAGCTTGAACTTGGCTCTTCATAGGTGAATACTCAGTAATATCCACTTGGTCCATGCCCCTTGATTTAGGAAGAGTAGAAAATCCTCTTACAAAGGGGAAAAGAGACATTTTCATAGGCAAGGCATAATGTTTTGGAAGTGCTTTCACCATTCTGTCACAGATGTCCTGTGTGTCTTTGGCATTGAGGTCTCACTGTTCCTTCACTCCCTCCAAGAAGTACAACTCAGCCTACCTCATACAGTTGTAAAGATGATAAATGTAAAAGCAAGGGACTGGGAGCTTTCTGGGAAGATAAGGAGACATTAGATTCACTAGAGCCAAAGTCAGTGCACATTTATCAGTCAAATTATGCAGAAGCTGAAAAAGGTGCACAGAAAGTGGGAGGGAATTGCCCATTAAAAAAGGAAAAAAGCAACAAAAAAAGCTCCTTGTGTTGAAGGCCCTAAATTCAGTTTTTCAAGGCATGAATATGAATTTCAGCCTTGAAATTGAAATCATTGTAAATAATAAACATGAAAATACCATATATATTATGCACAGCATCTGCAAAGTCTTTTTGTTTCTACAGAGCTTTGTTGGCATTCTTAGGTTAAGTACAACAATCCAACTACGTAAGAGTATCCCAAGACTTATCTCAACTATGGAATTAAAGCATGCCTAAAATAGGTCATCTGATATTTAGAGACACATGTATGTCTCTCTGTATGTGGGACATACTGCAGATATCAGATTTTCTGCTTTTTTTGATCCATACAAGATATGAAGCTCATTTAACCAGATATTTTCTACTATATTACAAGTATCAACCATTTGAACACTGCTTTAAATATCACTCATTCTTCAATAGGAGGATGTGGGAATACATTATTTAAAAATGCATGGTCAAAACCAGCAAGCCCCAAACATGATGCATCCATTTCATGGCAGCACTGCATATTTTAGTCTACTCTAAAAGCTGTATCCTTGGATCTTTTTCATTGTCCAAAATAAATAACACAACAGCTCTTCAGCACCCATATTTTTCAGCTACATGAAATTGTTACAGATGAGCAATTTTTCAGAGTAGGTGCACACTGTCATGCAAACAGGAAATATTCAGCAAAAGCTCTTAAAGAAAAAGAATACACAATATCCTTTTACATATTTTATTATTTCAGTTCCCTGTCAGATAGCTGTTAGCTAAATTTGAATTGAAATCAAATAAAACAAACACTGCTTATTTTTAATTTTGGTGGTTTTTTAGCATTAGTCTTCATTTTCTACCATATTCAAAATGAACAAGTATGATAGTTGGTTTTCCCTTTGTTTGTTATTTTAATTTAATAAATTCTATGCAAGGACAGATTATTTCACTGTGTTTCACTTGTACTTTATCATTGATGATCCTTGTCCAGGAGGCTCTGAAATCTCTAGAAATTTTTGTTGTCTTAAATAGATTTTGGATCACCTTAATACCATCATTATCTCAGGGCTACTATTATAATAAAGACAAGTTTACTTAACAAGCTCAGTGTTCTAAAAAGAACAGCCTCATGTGAGTATTTGGAGCTGGTATTACACCTTTTGCAGCTGCATGATTAGAGGCTGATATAGCTATTAACTCCTAATTATTAATTCCTAATAGTATTTTTCCTATATGTGCAATCACTTAGTACTGTGCTTTTTAGTCATAGGAAAATATTTCCCCAAATAAACCACCTCCTGTCTCACTCTCCAAACCCCATAAAAAATAGTGTTTTGTAACAGATCTGGAACTATGAAATGGAAATCATTAAAAGGTTCACTCATTCATTTTTGGTAGGCTAGAGTTCCTCAAAATTATCTATAAATCTGGGTCAACATTTTCCCTTCACCAATATTAAAAAAAATTTAACAGAAAGTCAAAAAGCTAAAAAATAATCAGCACCATCTTACAAAGCCACTTTCAGGCCATTCTGTACTTCAAAGTGAGCAACGAGTCTTTATCCCATTTTAAAACATAGGATGGAGAAAGAAATTAGTCCCTGAAACAAAACCAACAAGTGATTTCAAGAACCTTCCTCCCCATAGGGGCAATCCTATAAGCTTATCTTCTTGAAATCATCTGTTTGCTGTGAACACACTATTATTTCTTTAGGGGAAAAAATTCTTCATCTAGAGATTTTTGTTCCAGCTGTACTTTTGCAATAATATTTTACTTGTGTAGTTTCTAGCACTGAGATAGTAACTCTGCCCAGCTGACAGGAACAATCTTCTCATGCCTTCCCTAATACTGGTTTTGAACAAGGTTTCCACCCTGGCTTTTCCAGCTATTCTATTTCCTAGATTCTATCTTTAGAGGGATAACTTCTTTTTGAAAGGACTGCACTTGCTACAGATAACTTTAACACCTTGGCAAGATTTACATAGAACTAAAAGTCACGTTCTGAAATAGTGACAGGTATTTTTCTCACACGCCTTTCTTGGAAAACTGCTTATGTTTTCTAACACGATCTGCACCAGAGTTTATACTATTCTGTTAGGGTCAAATCAAAATAACAGTAGTAAATTCTTCAGAATCTAATAATTAAAGCTTTTACTGACTTTATTTACAACCTGCACCAGTAGTACATCAAAGCAAACTCCATTAATCTGTCCTCATTTAGAATTGAAAACAAAAAGCTTTTAAAAAATAACCAGGCAAAGGAAGAAAGGAATATACTTGTTAATTTTGAATAGTGTTACACAAAGGTAGAAAATATAACAATGTGGTGAATAAGACTAGGTAAAAGAAATTAGAGAGAAAAAAGCAGTGCTTTCTAACTCTGAAATGAAGGCAAATTAAAATAAATAACAGGCAATATTTATAGTAGCATTAGTGTTTTACAGCATAGCAGGTAAAATGTCCTACACTACAAGGACTTCATCAGGCATATTTCCTGAATAAATGGACATTTTAAGAATTTCCTCTCTCCCTAAAACACTACAAATAAGCCATCAAAAAGAGAAAATATCCACACACCCACAGAATAGAGCATTGCACAACAAAGAACTGGACACCAGATGTTTCTGCGCCATCAGAAAGCATTCAAAGCTACAGGCATTTTAAAAACCCTAAAACTCAATATTGGGCCCAATATCCCTGACAAATAAATATATAGTTGTATTATGATCTATTAGGCATTCAAATTCCCATCAGTTAACCAAAATCCTGAGCTACCGAAGCAGCAACATTCCTAAGCTCTAAATTCTGTAACTGTCAAAGGTCAGGAAACCCACATACAGCTACAGACTTATTTTAAGATCTGAGTTCTATTCTTTAAGAAGAAAGAAAAGAGTACCTATGAACTTGCCTTAGCCATACAGGAGGGTTACACAAACAATGAATGGCACTATCGTGATTTAACGGAAAGGCAATTCTGCCAACATGGCATTTCCCCATTTCCCAACACTCTGTGCAATCTGCTGTTTTCCCATTTCCAGCCGTAGGATTGACAGGAGCAACGTTTAAAAAGGCAGGATCATCCAAGTGGAGGTTCCTCTTATTATAAAAATATGTGGATACTTAAAAACCACAAGAGCAAAGCAGCTGAGAAGGAAAGCACTTGCCATGACCTCGCCCTGCCCCAAGGACCTGCTCCAGCCCATCCAGTTCAGCTCTGCTTGGACAGCCTGCACTGCCACAGGAAGTGCTGCCATACATTTGAATGAAAAACAAGCTATATTGTGCCAAACCTCAGCAGAAACACACACTGAATTCTATTCATTCAGGATAGCCAAGACAATGGGGAATTACCCCACCACACTACATAAAAATGAACTGGCATTCTCTTGAAATGGCTCCCAGGACTAAGGCATTAAAAGGAGACAACTCACTTCCTATTTTGCTTTCTTGAACAAAGAATCTGAGCACAAATAACAAAAAAAGATGCCAAATATGTCTCAGTTTCATGACTGTAGCTATTTTCCTCAAAAAAAATCTAAGCTTTTGGAATCATCTTAAGATAGACCAAATTTCTGCTTACTTTTCTACCAAATCTCTGTCCATTGTGTTTGGAGAATGTGGTTTAAGAGTATGAAAGTTTTCATACTCTTAAATTCACTTAAATTTCTTCTGAACTCCACATCTTTCGTAATATATCTAGAAAACTTGAGGCCATGGAGAAAAAGTCATTAATTCTTCTGTTAAAATTAGGGAACCAATACATTGACTTGACAAAGATCACCCAAGAACACAGCAGAAGACTTAGGAACTACTCTGAATCTCAAAAATCTTAACCACATGACTGTGAAATCTATAACAATTAAGGTATATATTGCATGCCTCCTGTGTAAGAAGGTCATGGAATAATGTTGTTAATAGTTGAAAATACATTGTGATCTCCTGCTTTCCTCACCAAGAACATGTGCACACAGAAGTCATGCAGAGGCATCTTTCTGGACACAGCTCCAAATCAAGACCACTTCCTTCTTAGTGACCCAGGAGCAGAGAGGCTCTGGACAATTTTTGGAGAGCAGTGTCATGCAAACTGGTAAGGATGTAGGACATATCAACACTAACATTTTTCATCTCTTATAAGAATTCTTTTCAGCTCTACAGGGTGAATCTCAGGGAAGTTCAGAGATGAAATCCAAAAAGTCAAACACCACTGCAGCAGCTCAGAAAGCAGAGGATACTTTTTGGATCAAAGTACTTGGGTCAGTATTCAAATGAAGCTGCTTTGCTAGATAAGCAACAGCTATTTTATTTCTTTTTATTTTCAGATAAAGCAATCACTCCACTTCAATGACAAATTCATCCAAATTTATAAGCCTGGAAAAGCACAATAACTGACTTGCTTTCCTTATTCCTCATAAGAATAACTGTTTTGAATAGAAGCCCCATATCTACTAGCCCAAAGAATTTAAAAGCTTTCAGAGCTAGAAGCCATCAGGTCAATTCACAGCCTACAAATAGTATTTTCCTTTTTCAGCAAATTGATCTTGAATGCAAAAGGTCTTGACAAAATTACCTTTTTAAACACATCCCCAACACACATGCTAATGCTGTTATTCAATGAATAAAACCCTCCTTTAATTCAAAATAACATTTGATGTAATAATCAATACATATACACTTTCATTTAGTTCAATAAAGTTCCATTCCCTACATTGTAATGTAATTATATACAGCTTATCCAGAAAGACATATAACTATATATGCAAAAACATGGTAATTTAATAAATTATTTATTATTTTATGAAACAGCTAAATCCATAAATATAAAACATTATAAACAGTTAAAATTTCTGTTTGCAGAATTAGTATGCAGTTCTTACATTTTTATTTAAAGTAATCCTCACAGTTTATGAAAAATTAAAAGCAAGCACTTTTTAGGCAATGTAAATCCTAAATTGAGTTCTCTGTACACTAAAACTTATGAGCAGAGTTTAAAAAAAATCTACTATGCACCAGTTCAGTGGCACTGAATTAGAATTAAACAAGAAATGCTCTGCCAAAATGCAGGAATAAAACCCTATGCATTCATGCTTTGTCCACACGGGCTATTCTTGCTCATGTACTGAATACACACAGTATTTTAAATAGTCTGTCCATCCAATGCAAAATGAGTATGATTAATGGCTAATTGCTCTTTCTTGTTTGCTATCCTTCGCAGGCTATGATATCAGAGTTCCACAAGGGCAACTGTAGTGGGCTGGCCAAAAAGCCTGGAGGGGAAAATTAAATCCCCTTCTTAAGCAGCAGACTAGCAGTCTCCTCCAACAAAGGCTTTCCTTCCCTTGGTGGTAATGTGATTCATTTTCCTATAAAGAAGAAGGCTGGTATTTCAATGCGTAAAGACAGCCATTACTGTGACATTTAACAAGCCTGAAACCTCTGGCTTTCTTGCTAACCTAGATCTGCCTTAAGGCTATCAGAGACAAAAGAGGCCTTCTCCTCCAGCAAGCATCAAAGACCTAATAAAAAGCCAAGAACGAGTAGGCAGTCAGCTTCTGTGTCAGAAATGCAAAATAAAAATATAATCTATGCAAATTTGAGGCATGCAAAAAACTCATGGAACATTGCTTGTGTGTACAGTTGTACTCATAAAACCTGTAATGCACTTTTTGAATTATTCAGCAAGAGGAGGCTGAAAAGCAGCAAAGAAGCTTATTATGTTTGCTTTGCTTCATAGACTATTAGGTGGACAAAAAGAAAAAGGAATTTAGTTACGCTTGCTTATCTCCTAACCTTATAAACTTGGGATTAACAGATCAAAGGAGGATTTGGTTCAGTTGATAGAAAATGGAGCTCTTTTATAGCTGTTTGGTCTCCCTGTCCCTTATGATCAAATGAGCTTAAGCAATTGATAAAATAAATGGAGGTTTGAATTCATGTGGTTTAGTATATATATTTAATATTTGCGGTATTGCATTGTACATTTGCATGCAAAATTAAGTAACAAGTAAAAGAAGATTAAACATTGCACTTTTTTTTATTCTGCCTATGCCCTGCTAGTAGAACCCAAAGTGCAAACACAAGGTGCTGTACTGATATGATTTCATTTCTTTCATGATTTTATGAGGTATGCAGGGCAGCCCACGTATTACACATATAAAATGTTTCTAATGCTTCATTCCCTCATCTTGCCATTGGTCTGAAAATGAGCCCACATCTGAGCTCCACCTGGGGCATTGCACAGGATGTGGAGATGGAAACACCTGCTCTGCAGTCAGGCACCCTTGGCTCACACAGCGCTGAGACCGTGCACCTGCCTAATGGTCACTGGAGATGACAAGGCTTGATGCTGCCTCTCTTCTTCCCAACATTTCCTATTGCAATACACCAAAAAGGGATCTTCTGATAGCAAAGATGGTGCTGCTTTTTCTTCATCCAGCAGCTCTATTATTTTGCTCTGGGCTGGAGATGGGTGTATTCCTGGATGACTTAGAGACAGTTTCACCTTTTAAAGGACATATTCATTATGAATCAAAATTAAATTACACATGCTTTTGAAAGCTGAGGTGAACCCATTTTCTATTAATTACTAGAAGTTATGTATAATTTCATTTTAAAAGTATCATGCCCTTCACATGTAAAATCATTTTTCCATGTCAATTAAGCCATACAATTTCCAGCTACAGAGCACCATGTTTAAAAAAGGAATTAAGTAGCTTGCCTCACTAATTTTTCTGCACTCACATTGGAAATGCATGTTTTGACTGCAGCTTTACCACAAAGTTGTAGCTCTGTTACTACAAATGGTTTCTTCTAGAATAACTGAATGGGAATCGCACAAACCGTCCTCCCATGTGTTTGGTTAATACAATAGCTCATGGGATTTTCCAATTGCCAATTAAGGATTGTTTATTATATTAAAATGACTAAAGAAGCATACCAATGTCTTATTTACCCCTCAATACTTCAGCATCAGTTGCCATTTTGGGATATTTCTATTATATAATGCTTTTGTTCAGTATATAATACTTTTGCAACCAAGACAGAACCATTTTAAAACTAGCACAGCAAGAACTTCTAAGAGTTTTTACAAGATTAAAAAACTTTGTGCCAGAAGAAATTTAAGGAGAGATTTATCAAAGTCATTTAAAAACATGTCAGGGGAACAAGGCAAACGAAAGCCTTTTCATGGGAGGAAATGTAAAGTACAAAGAAGAGATAAAGTCAGAATTCTGTGAGTGACCCTTCTTTGGATGGTTCTTTAAGGGAGAGGCTGAGTTAGTGGCTGACTTAGATTGAGGTTTATCCCAGATAAGGCTTGAATCAGTCACTGAGCAGAGAATGGCCACTGTGCTCTACCTGGACAAGTGAAATCAGAATGGTGCAACATTACTGAATTAGAAGGTGTAACTGATGAGATTTCAGACATTGGGGATGGAAGAAACCTCCCTAGGCCCTTTGTATATATGCAAATTAGACATTCCCTCTTTTTTCTTGCAGCTTAGTTCAACAGTTGCAAAATGGTGAACTTCTCCAAAACACATCTGCAAGACCCAGCAGATCCAAAATCTGCAGACAGCCATATCAGTTCTGCCTTTCCTGTGGTGGATTTTGATTGGCACCTATTAGACTTTATGTTTATACAGCACAGTTTGGCACTGCATGCTTGCTGGCACTGTTTACTCAGGATCTCAGAAGAGCAGGAGGGGAAAAGGAAAAGTAGAAGGAAAAGGAGAACAAAAGGGGAAAAGGAAAAGGAGCAGCCTTAGCAATGAATACAGAAAGTCAAGAACTACTATGTAACTTTGAGTACCAAAAAGCCAAGAATGTTTTTCCTAGCTACAGAAGTATCTCAAACAAGAGGATAAAAGGTTACCTCCTTAACCATACAATTTTTCAGAAACTGTATAGTCCTTTTCCATTTAGGGCTAACATTACAAAGAACAAATAAACAATACAAGTTGGCTACAGATTTTGTCATTTCATTCAAATGACAGAATATCATTTGTTTTTGTTGGAAATATAACAAACGACAGCCAAGCAATACAATATTCTTTGGCTACAGCATAGATCTATGTACAATTTCACTAAAATAAATTAAATAGACACTGGAGGGATAAAACACTATGTTAGTGTATTGTATTACAAAGATAAATGTTAACACTTCCAAACTTGTTTGGCACAAAAGACATACCAAATGTATTGCAAAAAATATCTTCAGGATAACTGGCCTCAAAAATTACTGTATAAAGCCTAGGTATTTGTAATCTTAGACAAAAATTAGAAATGGTTTCATTTTAGCAACACTATTTGGTAATACCTATTACTACTTGGTAACACCTTAACAAATCAAAGGACAAGAGAAGACTACATTTCCCGTTCCTAATGTTTAAATTTAAATTCAGTGGGTAAAGGTTAGTTTCTGTAGCACCTCAAATTCAAGTTTTTACTTACTATCGCAGGAACTTTCAGAAGTTCTTTAATTCAATATCTATTAAATCGATGTGTCAAAAATTGTTATGTTAAAAAACAAGTACTCTTTAAGAAATGCTGAAGTTGAAATGTAGACCTATGGGTGGTGCCCTTATCAGTCTTACCGTTCCATGCAGTAGTTGCAACACTGCTGAAGCTTTGCTATTCAAAACTTCTAGTAAAGAAAAGTTACTGAGAAGTAATTTATGGTACTAAAGTGATATAGTGTCTCCATCACGGTGCCTGCTGCTTCACCTTGCCTTTAAATACTGTGTAAGACCTTGGTTATCTAGTAGTCTCAGGCTGAAAGCTCTGGGAGGTTTTATTATTACTATAACCAAACACTGGGATTCCCAGTGTTATATATGTGGTAGAAAGTCCTGTTACTACTTGTGGTGTAGAGTCTTAAATTGAAAATATATGCACATAGAAAGGGGCACGTTTTGCTGGTTTATAATTACAGTGTAATTCTATAAATACAGATTAAGAGCTGCTAGCATTAAGTTTTCCTTAGAATCCTAGGAAGGTCAAATTGTGGTTTTTGCAAAGTGATCTCTATTTCCCCCTGTTGATGGACTCTCCATTTTATATTGAGTTGGGTTCTTTCTAAATGCATTTGTCATGTAAATCTCAATGTAAGAACTCAACTGTGGGATAGATGCATTCCCACATTGTAGGTACTACTATTTTGCAGACCAGTAAGTTGATTCAAAGGAGTTACATGATGAATCCATGGGCAAGCAAAGGTTGTGACTGAAGTGGAAACACCTCTCTACTCTTAAAGGGACTCTGTTGAGCCTGTGCAAACAATGTAATGTTTATAATTAGTATTAAGTCACGTTGTGCTATATATAAGGTTCCCTCCAATACACAGAATCTTACACAGTTTTACTACATAAGTATTTTCTGCAGTATCTCTAATTTATTTGATTATCAATTCAAAAATAACATTTCTGTAGATGGAAACATGCAGTATCAATATGCAGCAATCTAAAACACCAAGAGAACTTTCAAGTCTACCTTGGTATTCTTTGAATGATTATGCAACAACTAATGCTTCATAGCAACCATTACAGAATTTTACTGTAATGAAAGAACTGCAAACCTGTGCTGAAAAAAACAGCAGGCACATATACAGAATAAATTATATCCAGTTTCTTAATATCTGGTTTTCCCTCTAAAGTTATTGCCAAGAACAGACACACACCGCACATTTTATATCCCACAGTTAAAGTTCTTAGAAGTATTATTAGTTGCTTTCTTTGGCAATGCAACAAAATATACCTCCAACATTCAGGTAACTGGATATGGTATTAGCTGGAGCAATTTGCTGAACACAGGCTTTCATACTCAAAATATGTTACAGAACTCCACTATATCACTAATAAATACTCCAGCTAAAAGTCATCAGAGAAAGCACAGGAGAGTCTGCACATGTGAGTAACTAAAAGAAAGTCTGGTTTTATTTTTGAACTTTTCACATGCAGAAAAATCTTCAAGTTCAAGAATTTCAATCTGAAAAATTCTAGTTTAATTATGAAAAAAATGTTACTAGACTAAAGACTCTTATAAACACTCCCTCTGTGAACTCCTTCAGAAGAGGTTGTGAATATCATTCCCTAGTGAATAGTTTCACTCACACACAAAGTAAGACAGGAAACAATAACAAGGAGGAAGGAAAATTGAGCAAGACCACTTTATTGCTTGTTACTAGAATGTAGCATAAAAGGATTGCAAGACTAAGGGGATCTTGAGACTTGAGTTATTTGAATGAGTTCCCATAAAATTCCACAGCAAAAAGGACACTGGTGCAGGTAGAGCCTGCTTGTTCCCTTCCTCTGTGGAACTCAGTCTTTGCCAGGTCCCTGCCAGGTCTTCCCTCACTGATTTCATCTGCTTTCTCTTCACTCCCTCACTGCCAACAGGAGAAATACGCTACCTCAGCAGTAGAACAGTTTTGGCTTTCCTTCTCTTTGGGCATAAAGAGACCTCTCCTTTGAAAGTGTATTATTTTCTGAATTAATGATTCACCTGAACTACTCCATTGACAACGGAGTCAACATTATCTGTTTTCTACCTTCCAAAGAACAGTATCAAGGTAATAACTAGTACAGGCACAAGGACAGCCCAATACTGCAATTATTATTTCCTGTTAAAGATAAGAAAATAGTTATGAGGAGCATACCAGTGGGGTTACAGAAGATGCTGTACAGAACAGTGGTTCCTTCTGGGACAACTCAGATGTTGGCAGCAATCTTGCCAAAAAAATCTCTTTGAGCAGCACCATTCAAAGAATAAGTGTCAGACAAACCAAGGACTCAGGGACAGTGGTTCAAGTGTAGGACAGGACTGCTGATTCCTAACTTACCTGTAATAGCTCTGCCCATGACCAGATTCAGATTCCACCTACTGAGTCTGCATTGTTTCATTCCAGCGAGGACTAAAGTCCTTGAGGGCTGCAGAGTCGCTGCTGAAGCAAGAAACATTAAGAGAAAGGAAGGAGATGCAGACCCATGCTGCTCTCAGAACACCATGACCAAAAGCTGGTTATCATTAATATCTTATGAATTTAAAGGTTATCACAAAGTCTAGTTCCTTCCTACTTTGTTCTACTGATTATTTTCAATCTACTCACAAGATAGAAAAATAAAAAGTCACACAAAATAAAAAATTACAGAAAATGCCAGGTCAGTTTATTTTTGGAAAGAAGAGTTAGAATTTAAATTGATAAAGTGAAAGTCTAATATCAACAGCCTGAAATCCAGCAGAGGTGACATAAGCATACAGGAGGAGAACCACTAGAGAAAAAATAGCTACAAGGGAACATAGGAGAGAACACACAAACATACACCAAGTAGTAACTATCACTTAATGACTTTAGCAATAAATACAACCAGATTTTCAGCTGAAATCATTCTGAGTCTGAAGCAGTGAAATAAACTGAGGAACCCTCATGGCTCAGAAGGGACAGTTCTTTGCTTTTAGAACAGCTTTATCAACTGCTACCTACTAAGGTGAAGAGGCAAACAAATATGGGGGAAAAATCAATAAAAAGAATAAACTCCTGAAGGGCACCCTGGTACCAGGTATTCAGGACTTAAGCCAAATCTCTTCACAGAGATGAAGAGTCATACAGAGGCAAGAGCAAATGAGAAATGGTTCTTTGCCAAGAAAGAAATATTACAAGTTCCTAACTGAGTCAGAAAGAGTTTATACCAGGATCTGGTGCTGATACACAATTTTGTTTTCTGAGCATCAGACTGGCTGTACACAGAACTGTGCACCTGGGAGTCCCAGTGAAAACATACTGCCTATTAAGCATTCACTTTGGATAACATGAGTATTTTAAAATGACCAATTAGGAAAGCATCTAACTGCTGCCATTTACAGGATTTTTCTCTGCTTCTGAAGATCAGCTGCAGATCTAGGTTAGCAGTCTCAAAATATTCATTACTTGTGTTATTTATTTACATTTTTCAAAACCTCACTCATGTAATTAAGATACTGATAGCATTATTACCAGCAAAAGAAAGCTTCTCCATTCCTGTTAGCCTATTACAGATCTCAAGGGTGCTTTTACAGAAAACAAAGATTCTTTTGCTTAACATTTGGCCATGAAAGATGCTTTTTGCAGGCAATTCTGGGACTCCAGAGACAAGCTATGTTAAAAAGCACAATGTTCAATCAAGATTCAAGTAGACATTTTCCCTGTGTGTGTGTTCAGAAGACAGACTGCAATGTTGACAAATCAATGGAAAAGAGCCTTACAGCAAAATAAAGTTAAATTTTGGAATATTCTGTGCTGTCTTACTTCTGGACAGCACGTCTCAAAACTATCCTCACTGCTAAACATGGTCTGCTCTAAAATAACAAAGATTAGATCTCATACTCTGTAAGACCTCGGTGATATCCAAAGAGAAGAATCAGAAACTCAGTTTAAGGTGTTTTATGTGTTTAATAGGGAAATGCTTAATTCAGGAAAGAAAAAACCTGGAAATTGTAAACATTTCGTTTTGTTGAAAATAGATCCTAAAGAAATAGTTTTTGTAATGCTGGTTGATTTCATTTTCCAGAAAAACATTTTGATAGAGAGCTTTAATTTCAAGTTGTATACCTTCAGCATACAGGTTCTGTGAAAGTTTCTACAAAAATAAAACCAAACAAAAATCATCTTGCATGCAAGAATTATGTATGTGCTCTGTACAGGTCTCTAGCCCCAAACTATCTATGCAGTGGTTAGCATAAATTTATGCTAAATAAGAAGTAGTTTACCAGAACACATAACTAATATCATTCATGTACCCCAGTTTTGTGTACTCATTGCCTTCTTCCATGCCTTCCACAAAAGTGAAATAAGTGATCCAAAGCTCAGGTATTCAGACCATGATGATTTAATACAGCATTAAGCTCAAACCTAGCATATTACCTCAACCGACTTTCAGAAACGAAACCCATTTTCTCCTTAGCTAAATCAGGCTTTACATCTTCATCTTTATGCTCTCAACCTGCTCCATGCCAGGTGGGTGAAGGAGTGTGCACCCTACGAGGACTCACTCACAGAGCTGACAAAAATGGCTGGGCTGTTCAAAATCTAATGGAGTTCAAGATTGTCTTAGACAGTCCTTAATTTGATTGGGATTTAAGCGCTTATGTCCTCTAGATTTCTTTAAATATCTGTTCACTGACTGGCCAAGTGAAGGAAACCGCATTCTGATTGAATAAGTGAACATGATCACCTCCACTACAAACCCATCTTGGTGCCCTTCTGTGTCTGCTTGCTGTTTCATATCACCTCCAATTCAACAATAAATTGTCATGCTAATTAGGACACATTTAATTATTATATCATCCTTTTGCTGAACCCTTAGAGGGAAGTACTGCAAATCTACCAACTACAAAAAGAAGAAAATTGTTATAAAAGATCAAGACAATAGTAAGGCAGGCAAAGAAGCTCAGAACACAAATCTTCTCTTGACAAACAAACTCTTCATGCAATAATAACTGAGTCCTTTTGCTAACACACTGGTGAAGAAAGCAGTATGGGGAGGGGGGGTTTGGGCTTTTTTTTTTTTTTTTACTCCTTACTTTGAACAATTCATTCATCATGTAATGAAAACACCTGTAAGTAAATAATGGTTCAGAGTGAGGGCAATCTAAGTGGAAAAGTACCCAAGAGGATGTGAAATGGCTCACTGCATTAAAACAATGCAGGACGCCAGTTCTGATGTGGTATCAGCAGAAGTTCACTACACAAATTTGTTTTACATCATTTCACCTTCATAGATGGTTTACCACATCTAGGTAGCAGATTCATTTAAGCCATAAACTAGAAGAACAAAATTAAATTTGTAACTTAAATTCTTGTGTATCAAAATATATTAGAATCTAGGCTGAGAAGAAAATGAAAGCAAACCATATAAAGAAAAATAGTGGTGGGTTTTTTGAAACTTATGGCTTAGAAAATTTTGGAGACCACCCACAAACTTGTGGCTTATCAAACAAAACTTTTTATTACAGCCTTTTTATAAAAATACTCCAAATCATTGCATCTGGATACATACAGCAATGGCCCATGATATTCTGATATCTTCTAAATACCCTGCCAATCAGGGGCCTCCAGCACACATTTTCAGTGGTCCTAATTGAAATGGCATTGTTTTCAAGTACATTGGATTAGAAAATAAACTCTATTGCTGATTCTGAAAAACTGTCAAAGACATAAAAAACCACTCAAAGCAACTAGTAAATTAGTCTGTGATTTATGCTCAACATAGTAAAATGATCAAAGTCAGATACGCATTCTGAAATGTGTAGGGAACCAGAAAATGTACCAGGTCTTGCTAATATATGGAATTATCAAAGACCTCCCAAATGACTTCAGTTAATTCAAGCCTCTTGTTCACAATTAGACTGTTATCATGAAATCTGCCATTCAGTTCCTTACCATCACATCTATGCCAAGAAAGTAACACAGGCTGGGAAAGAGATTGCTAAACCCTTACATCTTTTCTTTCCCATAAAAAAAAAAATCTTTTTAAAGAAATGTATTTTCTTTCATGTGAACTTGATGCTGTCTAATTTAATTCTTGATGTTTCTTCCATTGTACAGTGAGGCATCCTTTGAGGAAGGAAAAACAGCTTGTGTTTTGATAACAAACGCAAAAAAAATAGTTGCATCTCTGCTTTCAAAGAGACAAGCTGTTTTTATTTCCTCTGAAGAAGCTCATTACAATATGACGGACAAAATGTCAGAAATAATTAAGGGCAAAAGGTGTCTTTTTCTTTGAGAGATATCAACTATTGGAAACACTGCTGGTTTTTGCAGGTCTCTCCTCCCCTCCCCCAACTCTTGGTCACTTAACATGAATTTATTGCAAAACTAATTAAAAGCAAAAGAAAACTAAGAGACAAAGAGAAAGGTACACCCAACATGAAAACAGCATTAATGCTTTCACTAACTGGAAAGCAAGTTAAAAGAGCTTGCTGTTGGAGTAGACTGATGCCTGACAGTGTTCACATGCACACACACAAAATCCAACTCTGCACTTTACAGGAGGAGCAGAGCTCTCTCAGGCTGGAGAGCCTTTGCACTGTTCATTTCAGATTGAGGGGGTCGTGCTTCCCCCCAGCCTGGGGTCAGCATCGTAAACATCAGCCCATCAAGATAAGAAGGTTAAGGCAGATGATATTAATTACCTGTCCTTTCAAGTCATCCCTGTCTCACATCTGGTTTCCTCTTTGTAACATTCATCTAGGCCAATAAAAGCAGGGGAGTGGGGGAGAACAGAAACGCTCTTGAGCCGCTCTGTTCTTGCCTGGGCAGCGATGGCACAGTGTGCTCCTCTCCCTGCCCTCACCACACCCAGGGCATCCCCACCAGGGCATCCTGCACACCCAGCTCTGCCTGCAGACTGGCAGGCTTGCTCCAGTCACACCAAACTACTGGCAGAAATTCACTCTTTCACCTTTTTCTACTTTTCACATAAATTGCTGGTGCCAGTTGTACTTTTCCAGGTATATCACAGAAAAGTTTACCAAAGCCTGGACTGAGAGTCTTAAGCAAATAAAATATTTGTGCTTTAGTTATGCAAAAGGCTTGATAGACCTCACTGTCTGAACACCTCCCCTTGCCTTTATTTCACTCTGTTACTTGTCACTCAGACCACACAGATGGCAACTTCTACACCAGCATCTGTCAGGTCTGGACCAGAAGGGGAAAAAAACCGCAATGGTTCTCAGATCAAAACATGTAAAAAAATGTTATTTAACAAAACTTGTTAAGCTTATTTTCTTCTTTTTTTCAGGTCATATCAGAGTTGTTTTCTCCGCTGTTTAAACGAAGACTTCACCACATTAATTTTGAACATGAATGTTGTTCAGTTCAAAATTTTGGTTTGGTTTCTTCTTATAAATGTCACAGAGAATTAAAAAAGCCAGGGTAACCCTCAAGGTAATTTCTACTTTAAATTGCATTTTAATGGAAGGCATTTTCAAATTTTCCAACGTTCTTTGACAATATCAACAATTAGAAAGTATATTCTTAAGTACAAGCAAAAAGCTCATTTACTCCACAGCTAAATTCTCACTAATGCAGCCACATTAGTGAGAAAATAACTACATTAGTTTCAGTTCATAATTTGAAGTGAAAAGCAATATACTTAATTTCCATTTCTTAACCCATCCTGTCAATACATTTCTATTTGCTTTCAAAGTCTCAACTGTTATTCTATTTAACTTGTTTCCCATTATTCTTCCAACCACAAGGCTATTTTCATGTGTGTTATACTATCACATCTAAGGGCCCATTAGCTACATCACATGTGCCTGGAAACCCAAGGCTAAAGAGTTGTGTGTCTGTTCTAAAGGAACAATATACACACAAGCTTTTATTTACTGAATGAAAGGATATGAGGTCCTTCAGAACTCTTTTTATTTTGCTGCCAAGGACAAACCAGATAAATACTGTGGTGAGATCTGTTTATTGATTAATGTAATTACAGCTATTATCTACAAAGAAAAGTATATGATAGTAATTCTAGGTCAGATACAGAGTTATGTAAACAATGTTAATTTCAGCATAGTTTCAATTTAATCAATCACTTCGTGCATATCAGTTTTCAAATTGCATGCACTTAATTACATGCTCACATTTACCCTTTTTCCACAAGAACCTTGCCTCATTTAGTGGACATTATCTTATCAAAACTTGGGTTAGACTGTGGCTGTATGTGTAACAACAAGCTAATTTCTTGTGTAATCCCTGAACTGCTGTGTTTCTTTCTGGTGTTCTCAATAAAATTCTTTTAAAAAAAAAAAAAAAAGAACTGAATTAATCTCTACAGAGCATTCCATGTTATTGGGGAAATAATGGTGTCAGTCACACCTATACCAGCTAATCGAACCCAGCAATGAGAAAAATCATTTCATCCCTGTTAGTGCAGCACACTGACAGAACAGCACACAAATGATTAGCAGCACTTACAGAGCAGTGCAATGCCATCAAGCACAGAGGAGCTGGAGCAGATTTAACAGTCCCATTGCAATAGGTTGTGGGGCCTGAATGTCCCATTTACAGCAAGCACAGGTATCTCTGCACACCCAGCAATCACTACAGCACACATGGCCTTTGATACATCTCAAATTTCTGATGCAGCCTCTAGGAAAATACTTTTTCCTGTTAGTAAACCCAGGATACTATTTATCTCCCTCTAGCATTTAAGAATGTGACACAGAAATTAACCAGTTTAGAAATTATTTTCAACAGAGCAGTATGTAAAAAGCAGATTTGAACTATTATATAAAAGAGCATCTTATCTAGACTAGTTAAGGAACCGAAATATTCAGGTCATAAGATGACAAGGGTTCCAAATATTCTGATTTAACAATGTGATAACTGTGAGCCACAACCAAATCAACCAGCAGTGTGACTGCAATGAACATGTCCTTATCTCTCAGGACATAATGTGATAATTAAGCTCACAGATCCTTAGGAAGTAACACCATAAAACACTAACTAGTCAAGCAATTCTTTGTTTGTGCCTGGATTCAAAGGCTCAGTAGATAGCAAGAGCTGGACATGAGCACTCAGTTATACAGCTCATGAGGTACTAAGGTGTTAGAATAATGCTGTAGCACCCTGAAACAATACATCCAGTACTGCTCTGGCAGACATATCCCATCTGATTCCCAACCAGATCAGAGCATGCAATAATTACCCTTCTCTTTTCTGATAGCATGCAAAAATTATTAATTAGCATCCAATTCTCTATACATAAAAATCTGTCACATAATATTTACAGCTCTTTCAGAATAGCATCCCTGCTAGTCAAAGACTTAAGAATTTTGAAGGCCTGACTACACAGCATGCCTGGTTTTAGAAGTACCACCCAAGTTCACCTCCTTTGAAAATGCTGGAACAGCCCAATTTTCTGACACATTGGTGTGCAAGAAAAAACAATCACTGAAATATTTTCTCCAGTGCTAAGTCCATGAGATATCCCATTACAAGTATTTAAAGGAGAACTCAGATTTACCTATTGATTCAGTAAACGAGTTTAACAATTCCAGATTACAATTATCAGATCTTAAATCAATTAAATGTTTTCAGATAAAATACAATGAACATATCCAGTAGGGATGAGCAGTAGATGTACCTCTAGCATGGCAATGAGCCTTGATTCTTGTCTCCTTTTTACCTTTTCCAACCAGCACAGATATCCATTTGAATAGTCTATGTGCAAAGGCGGACAAAACTTTCATTTTTAATTTGATTCAATCCTGGATTTGAATTTGCCAGTTTGATTTCAGCATATTTGTTGAGTAAGCACTTGGAAGATTAATATAAGGACTTAGGCTAACTCACTAATTAACATAAGCAGTTTCAGGTTTGGGCAAATTTTTAAAAAACAACTAAGGAATTCAGTTGATGCAAAGTCCTCCTTCCATGAAAAATAAGAAGTCACAAAAGTTTAAGCAATGGATTAACATTTAAATGATGTTTCTGTCCAGGACATTGCTGACATATGCTGAACTCCTTGTGTTTACAATGATAGATACAGGTTCACACTTTATCTGCAGCAAATCACCCACTGAAAAATGGCTTTCCATCTGTACTGTGCCTTTAAATGTCTAGCTAGCAAATGTCAGAACTATTTGATCTGGTTTTATAAAATGAACTTTCAAGACTCTTTGAAAGATAGTTTACACTTTGAAAATGATTAAAAACTTCTGTGTTGATCTCAAATAATAGAGAAGAGTCAGTCACATACTTCTGGGGAAAGGAGGTGCACTGCAATATCAAAGCATAAAACCAAGCAAGCAGTCTAACACTTTCTAGGTATCCTTTCCAGCACAAATTTAAGACAGATAAAGGCAACATAAATCCCCATAAATGCCTCTTGGTTAGCTACAAAAGATGCTTGATAATGAACTGGATATATAACACCAAGAGCCATGCAACCAGACTGACCCAGAAATGAGTAAGGAATTTAGAGAGATATTGTTATCAAATTGCTTAAGTGATTGAAGTTCCTAAACACCATTTAAAAGCATACTGATCTTTCAGTGTGGCTTCAGAGCTTTCATGCATAAACCTTTCCTGAGAGTACTTATCTCATGTTTATTCACCAAATAATGCAGTTCTGTCTACTGCACTAAAAGCCTTGGTGGAAGGTGCTCCTTGGATGAATCCTAGGACGGTAGCTAGGAGTGCACATCCATCTATCCAGCACAGAAGAGCAGCAGGAACAGGTTCAGCAGTCAGAACTAGCACTAGTAACAAGCTTGGGTGTGTAAATACTCAGTGAAAGAAGTGATCTAAAAATTTCCATTTATCTTTCAGATCAGTAGTTTCTACCCAAGCTGCCAAATATTGTGCACCTTTTCACTTTGCTAAATAACTGTGTCCCCACTGTAAGCAGCAGCACAACTCCTCAATTTCCATTCACTACCACCAGCAGCTATCTCAAGAAAGAACCTCAAGCTTAATAAAAGAAGGTGGAAATAGAGATAAGACAGCCTACAGCTGCTTTTCTTTAGTTATTATACATTTACTTAAACAAATCACTGGGCCTACAACAATTACAGGCAAACTCCTGTAGTTAAGGACTTTAAAACTATATAACAAAAACCCAAATATTTAAGGTTTGTTTTTTTAGTTCTTTTTAGAGAAATATGCATTCTGTAAATATTGATGAATTAATGTAGCTAGATCACCAGCATAAAACAGAAAAATTAGGGCCAGGTCCAAGATTTAGCCCATATCATTAGTTGTATGATAATGGAAAACGTCTACATTTCAGTTTTCTTTTCAGAAGGACAAAACGTATTGCACTGTCAGTATAGCACTGGGCAGTTCATTATTAAGTCCTGCATATTTTTCACCCAATTTTATGGGCTGAGCCCAGCTCAGGAGTCTATCAGACAGGACAAGACCCCCCACAATCCCAGTCTGCTATTATTACTTCCTATTTTAAGGTGCACTGACATATTAATGTCAGCCATACAAAACACAGACACAGAACACATGCAATGTGGAAAGAAGAATGTCTGAGCTAAACTGAAAAAGCAGGTATATCTCACTCCAATTCCAAAAACTCCACTCATCATTCCTAAATGTTGTTTGTTAGGAGGGCCATTGAATAAAAAAGGAACAGGAGCCATTAAGAACATGCTATACAGTGCAAATGAGATCACTGATAAAAGAGTACAGGAATACTAATGACTACTAATAATTAATATTTAGCATTTCTAAAGCCTTTTTATCTGCAGACCTAAAAAGCTTTTAAAATACACAACTGGTACTCTCTTCATTTAATAGATGAGGAAGGTGAAGGACCCACAACTGTCTCCAATTTGTCTGTACTGAAAAAAGGTGCACTACTTGGAGCTCAGGGACCTGCCCAGTACAAGCCCTGTTCTTCCAGGTTCTGTGACAAAATCTTCTCATAAATTAGAGATGCCTTAGAGAGCTTACAACTGAAATGAGCAGCACAGTCAAAGGATGGGGAGAGAGTAACAATACCCTGGTACTGAGCACAGAGCCCTTTTGGTAAGAGTTTGGGGGGTTTTGCTGTGGGGCAAGGAAGGTGGGTGGATTGGAGTAGTTAAAAGAAACAAAAGTAAAAGGACACACTGAAGTAAGAGAATGATGGACTATAGAGAGTTTAAAAGAATTATCAGGGGAAACATAGAATGTTGGCAAGGTTAGCAGAGGGGGAAAAACACCAGTAAATTGTAGGACAGAGGAAGCTCAAAATGGACTATGCTTTGCAGTTATTATATGAACTGAAGCACCTGTATTTGATGCCTCCGGGTATCTGAATTGATAAGACTCTTTTGCTGGCTCCTCTCTGCAAATACTCTCCCCAGGCATTAGACACCCTAATGACTCTAAAGGACTGATGCAGCAATGGTGATGGCTACCTCCACACAGAGTACCATGGTAAAAGCTGCTAAACTCTTCATTCAGCTAGGGAAACTAATTTGCTAGAGCAATTAGGAAGTGAATTAGACTAGACATAGAGAAATATTTCCGTGTCTTTGTATATGCATTTGTGTGCATGACTGCCCCCAAGTATAGGGGTCCTTTGATTCTCCAAACCAGCGGATGTTGCAACAACCTGGAAGCTTAAGAGGGCCTACTCAGCTGGAAGAGGACAGCTTGGTCAAACAAAGCCTGTGTCTGAAGAGCTGTGGCAACAGACAAAAGTCAGGAGTGAAAATGCACAAAAATTCCAGGACATAAAGGAAAATCCTAAAAGTTAATATTCACATTACAGCTGTTTTTAAGGCACCCCATTCCCACTCTGCAGGTACATGCTGTGAAACAGTTCTGCCTCACAAAGCTTGTCATCTAAACAGATATGTAAGACAGGCAAGAAAGAGAAATAGATGCACAGAGGAGGCCAGCAACTTGCCCAAGTCACTCAACAAGCTGGGGGCCAAGAGATAGAGATAAAAATGTTAAAGTGCTGGTATATTAGTCAGACAACTAGAAACAATGAAAGTCTAAAAAGCCATTATTTGTCAAGGAGACATAAGTTTTAGGTCACATACGTCATAACAAAAAAAAAATTCCAAAGTGACACTGATGGTCAAATACTACATGTGTGAGACCATGTAGGCTGCCTGAATACTACAGAAAGTGTCAGTGTTGTCATACAGTGACACTGGTTTGCTAAAACAGAGATTGAGCATATAGAACTACACTACCTACATATAGCTCATTGACATGAATGTTAAATCACATCATGAACTATTTATACTCCTATGAAGACACACCACTTTTTCTGCACAAATACAAAAAGTCCCCGTAATATTTGCTTCCAGCAATGTCTAAAGAAAAATTGCATAGTCAGAAACAGCAGACCTTGTTTACAGGCCAGAGTAGGAAGGTTTTCCAGAAAAGTCTTTGAGGAATTTATAAAATAGCTGTCTGATACTCATCAACACATAAAATTAAATTCTTATATGGATGGAGCAAAAATAAGTGAATTTTTTTACTTTTACATCGAACATTGTCGGACTCTGCAGAAATTCTGTATCTGGTACCAGCTCCTGCTGCACAGATAGATTACAAACAGCCCAGAGCTATTGATAAAATGGTGGCTCATGGAGAAACAATTGTGGAACTCAAACTGCCTGGGCTAACAGAGAAGTTAAAGGCTTGCTACATTCTGTGATGACCAAATGGGAAACAAACGTTTGATAGTAGCTACTTCAGCAGACAGACACATTGCAAAAAGAAAGGCTGGGAGGTTAGAATCAGGTAAGTTGAAATCAGAATTCTTTTTTAAGGCAAGCAATGGCTGAAGCCACTCTTAGGTCGAAATAGCTCATTATTTAAGGTATATGCACATGCAGAAAGGAAGGTTCAGATTTACCTCTTACCTATAAGAGAAGTTTCAGCTCAGCAAAGCAATTCAGTAAAATCCTCAGGTTTATGAATGCATATTACACTGGGAACAGAAAAATGTTCAAACTTTGCAAGTTTCCATAACTACACAAAGTCTTCTGCATTTTGATAGTAAAGCAGAAAAATAAACTATGCCTGGCCTCTAATATGGGCCCTTTCAGAGATCCATTCTATTCCTACCAGGCACACATTTTTAACACAGTTTAGCATTTCTACTTGTGAGGCCAGATTTTCAAAGCAGTGAGTGGGAGGTACATGCATAAATTCTGTTACTTCTTAAGAGTGTTCCTGCACGTACTTTTTGCAATCCCCTTTGGAAATTTAGCCTGCAACCTCCACTAGAGAAATGTGTCTCCTGTAGGTGTAGACATGACTGGTGTCAAGCATCACTTCCTATCTCTTCAATTGCTCCTGGTAGTTTTCCATTTTCTTTCCCATGTTTTTAAACTGAGAGTTGTATTCAGGCCCATGTAGCAGTTCTGCTTGTCAGAATCTACATTCCATGCTCTGTTTTTCAAGACTATGTACGTAGAAGGGGGATGAGGACAGGAAATAAGATAATTTGTCAAATCTTTCACTCTTACCAAAGTTATTGTGTGGTCACATCTACTTACCAATCCAAAAAAGAAAAAAAAAATCAGTTTCATATAATGTTTCATTGTTCCTTTACACTCAAAATACATAGTTTTTCAATCAAAGGAGGCATTGGGAATTAAAAATGAGAGCAGCTTCCTTCTCTTTCTACATAATGCACATATAAAGAAATGGATAAAAATAGATTAAAAACTTGGTGAAACAAAAATAGCAAGCCTAGCAAAGCCACATAACTGGATTAATTCAATCGCTCTGACATTACAGGAATAGGCTCTCTGTTTTCAGTGCATTGCAAAGAGAAGTTGTGGCAGGAATCATTCCCCATGTTATAATGGTTAGTAGAAGCAGAAGCTGAACAGCTTTCGTGATTGCTTTTAAGATATCCATGCTGGGAATCCAGCAAAAGGAAAGTTGTAGCTGTAGAGTTGCCTTTTTCTCCTCTCTTGCAGCAAATGCAATTTTAGCTGTCAGTGAGAGTCAGCTGCCCCAAGAGACACCCTTGAAGAAGTTGTAGATCATCCCACCATACCAACATATAAATGTTCCAAAATACAAATAGAATGTAATGATGCATTATTAAATAACAGTTGTCATCTCTTTGCTTAGACAAATAGCTGTGCAAACTGAATATTCAAAACACATCAAAGTTAGAGATGGCTGAATAAGTTGTAGCAAATATTCTTATTTCATTGCAAACTGATTGTTTTACAAAACTCTCCTGTTGCAAAAATAACTTAAAGGGAGATTTCCCATTACTATAATGGAACTCCTAACAAAAATCTGTATCCCATGCTTCTGTATACAGACTCAAGTCAAGATTTTTCCAGTCAGCTCCACCATTTAGGGAAGGCTCTGCCTCCTTCATTGGTGGCAGAAGAATTGAAGGTCTATCAACATTCAAAGGTTATTTATGGACAGATTCCTATATGCAGAATTCAATCCATAATCTAGACGGCTCAAGACAAAACAGAATCACTGCACAAGCACCTACATGCTTGCTCTGTGAATGACATGCAGAGCTCTGTTATTAGACTATTCTAATAGTCTGCACAGATAAATGTGCAGACTATTAGAAAAGATGTTCATAAGAACAAAGGATAAAAAATAAATATAGCTGTGGCCTTAGATTTGAAAACTAATAAGGGCAGATATTTACCATGCTTGCATATATCAGTTAGTCAAAAAATCCAAACTGAAACTATAAATAGACAATGACAACTTCCAACACCACTCTGGGTGGAGTGTCCTGAAAAAAATTAAATAGTAGTCTCAAAACAATTTTTTTAAGAACTTAAGTATTGTTTCACTCATGTGTACAGGCCTGGCCCAGGAACAACAACCAAACTGGGATATTTTTAAGGTGAAATCTTTTATTACTGGTCTCTTGCAAATGAAATAAATCTCACCATACATCCTCTAATGATCCCTTAGCACACAGCAAAGCAGCACATAAGCACTGAATAGACAAATAATATATGAAGATATTTTACAATGTTTTCATTCTATTGCTTAATCATTAGAAGTAAACAATACACTTTAAACAATAAATATAGTGCCATATGGATAGGGAGAGATAAAGGACTGTCAGGAAGATTGCCAAGGTTGGTGTTTCTCTGCAGAGGATGTAGTGTCTACAGTGTTGCCAAAATAAGAGGGACAAGTGAAGACAGAAAATCATCTGAGTAGATTGCAGCAAAACAAAAGCAAAAAATTCCATAGTGAGCTAACATAAAGGAGAGAAAAGATTGAATCCAATAACCAAAATCTCAAAAATCCTCTACAATTAATTTTATATCTGTGATTTGTGAAAATTATTATTCAATACCCAAAATTTCCTTATAAGAATAATTTTGTTTTTCCATGTGCAACCACTTCAGTAATAGTTTTGCAAAAGACCCTAAGTATTTTCTCATTGAGGTGTACATTGACACTTCTGACAATGGCATCTGTAGGCCTACACTCAGATTAAGTACAGGATTTTTGTTAGTCTTGAGGGGTCACTATAGCTTTTGTATCTAAATGTGCATTTCTGCTTATTTTTATTAAATCTCTTTAGTAAAATTACTTAACATCAGTCAAATGAACAACCAAAAGTAACTAGCCCAAACAAATATTGGCCAGAATCCATAAGAGAAAGACTGCACAATTATTAGTCATCAACTAGACAAGGTTGCAAGTACAAATGTATAAATGTATTGCGCATATGCTCCTCACAGCCCTTCAGGACATTCACCAGCTGTCCTACAGCAGGGAAAGGCCTCCCTCCCTTCTATAATTACAGCCTCTGCTGTTGTGTGGCTCTGGACACTGAATAGCCACAAACTCAACAGACATGCACATGTCACGTTTTGTTTGCCAATAAAAACATGACAAGGTGAAAGACGGATGTTCATAACAGGATTTTTTTAGTCCCCACTGATATGCTCAAAAACATAACAAGGAATTCAGACAGTTAAGTACCTAGATGTTGCCATTTTCATCAATAAAACACTTGACCATTAGAAGAAACACATGCAGTGCTGTATCCTGCAGTTCATACCTTGGGGCATGTTTCTGCCAGCACATGAAAGTGCTTCTGTCTATTTTTATTTATTTATTTATTTCATATTGACCCCACTGTTGTATTATAAAGAAAGAAACTACTCCCTTCCACCTTCCCCTGCCCCAGTCCCTCACAAAACAGCAATATAGGCCAGACGTACTGGGATAAAGCAAAAACTCAAATGTAAGTTCGTGCTCCAGAAAATATCTTTTAACTATTTCAGAATGACTCATTCTGGAAGAGGGAATTAGACTCACTGTGCCTTTGTGCATGTTATCATTCCCTATGCTCAACAATTTCAAGATCCCAGATCTTACGAAATGGGTTGCCAAAGAAAAGAAAGTATCATTGCAACTCATAGCAAGGGCTGCTATGCCACATATAGTTGTACGATTCATTTAGAGAGTAAAAAAAATCTCATCTCTAAATCAGACCTCTCCAAGGCACGGAATGTTTCCTTGAAGGTGCTGAGCACTGTCAGCTTATAAACCAAGACACATGGCACCTTCCATCATCTAAGTTTTTCTGCAATACCAACTCGATTTGAAAATGTGCATTACCATAAGGAAATACTGCTAGGGTGTCTCTGCCAGCAGAATGAGAGATGCACATCCTCTTCAGCTGCTTAGATAAGTCAGGTTAGTTTTAAACACTGAGGAGTAGAATTTAGCTAAGTTTGTCAACTCTGCACTGGACCAGATGATGACCACACACATTCTGTTCCACCTGCAGGAATTCTAGGGCAGAAACCTCCAGCAGAGAGGCAGCTGGAGGGACAGCATGGGGAAGGCTGGGAGGAGGGAAAAATGACAGGAACGTCTCCAATCTCTCCAGCTAGAAGAGAGCATCTGGCTATGCTTTAGGTTTTATTGTTTTAGGAAAAAAAAAATCTTTCAGTCAGTGCATAATGCATCTTGCCTTATTTCTGCTTATGAAAATGAATAAGTGAGAAAATTACTGCAAATCTTACTATAGCTTACAAAAGATAAACATAATTAAACACCTATTAGTATTCCATATTTGCATTGATTTAGTGTTGAACTTGGAAAATCCTGCTTTACATAAAGAAAATAGAGGTCAGATTAATTAAATTCACTGTTGTGCTGCTGTGGTCAATTTCTCTGCCATAAATATTTGTTGAAAATCTTTTTGGTTTGGTTTTTTTTTTTTGCTTTGTTTTTATTTAGCTCTACAAATAAAAAGTCTTGCTTATAACTCTCTATGAAATATCAAAATATCTTTGTCTTAAGAATCTGCTGGAGTTGAGCTTTTGGGTTCTGAGCGTTTCCAGCATTATCAGGTTAGAACAGAACAAACAGACTAAAGTCTGACATCAGCACTCTTCCCAGCAGGATACACTACTTTTTTCATTAGAATCTTTGAGCTTGAGATCAGACACAGGGAAAGATTAAAACAAATATGAATTTAATCAAGGGATTCTACTTTCCTGGTGTGGGAACAGGAACATGCTGACATAAATAGAGGACGAAGCACTAGGGCGTCTGAAACAAATCAAAGACGGCTTGCTTACCACTAACTGCTCAGATGATCCATATCATAACAACAAAAAGAAAAACAATTATTTATTCTTTTTGATGTTGCTGCTCAGAAGTAACTTCCTTTTTGAAGAGAGCAGGGTCAAAGCCAAGTTATTGTTTTTGCTTGAAACTTTGTCAGTAAAGTACTAAAAGATATTAGGTATGACTTACTTTGGGGATTTTTGTGGGAAACTTAGATATGCTCATTTCTTGTGGGTTATAACTTGGGAAAAAAATAATTGTAAAGTGAACCGAAATTTCATCATTGTTATGGCAAATCAGACCATTAAATAAAAAAAAAAAAAATAGGGCAGATAATGCACTTAAGTCCTTTAAAATAGATCGTAGACAGCCAGCTCTCAGCCTGAGCTAATGGCCAAAATCAAGCCTAGATACTACATAATGCAAAGATCCTGCAGTTAGAGATAAGTGTGATCGGCACTTGAACATGAGTGGGTGCACAGAAAACTCCCAAGATTTTCTCTAGTGCAGTGCAGATTTAACAAATGGTAATCAAAGTCTCTTTTGATCTAATAGTTATTGCAACTAATAAAACCAATTAGAGAGACAAAGTCAAAAGGGACAGGCAAAATAAAGTATCTGCAAAAAGACAGATTTGGTGATTTGAAAGAGTGTTCTCTACTGTTTAAAATTCATTACAACTCTATCCTCAACCTTATAAAAGACACAAAGACAAATCATGCCCAGAAGAGTATGCATGATAAATTCATATTGAGAAACAAACTGAGGAGTTTAAATTTGCATAACATACAAACATTAATGTTCATAAGATGCTTTTTTGAGTATACAAGCTTACTGGCCCCATTTTACAGATGAGGAAAGAAATGTTGATGTCCCAAGTGGAAAAAGAACGCACAGAGTGCTCAGATCTCAGTGGGAGACACTCATTTTATATTACAGATGCAAAATTATATAGCACTGATATTCAAGGGAAACAAACCCAAAACCTGAACTCCAAGTAAGTGCAACTGCAGGATCTTAGTGCCTCACATGCCATCTAACGTCTCATTTTTTTGCATCCCACGTGAGATATTTGCACCTCAGCTTAACTTCTGATAATTACAAGATTCCAGCCCTTCACCCACTCCCACATTTTAGAAGGGGACAGAACAGGTGCAGAACTATTATATGGTTACTTTGTTGTAAAGGGAGATTTAAGTGACACTATTAGATTAAAATTTAGTTGCATTTACTAAACTGCAATTCAATGATAAGGGGTTTTCTCACCAAAATGGAAACTCCGCTTACAGCCTGAGTTAATGTAAAACCAAACCATGAATCCCAGTGAGTACGCTACCCCCAAATTCATTCAAGTTCAAGAACAGGTCACAGATTTTCTGTGCAGGCAATAGTGGAGTCAAGGCCACAAGTGTGACAAGAGCCATCATATGTGATGCTGTCAGAGAAGATGACATCCTTTGAGGGTGAATATGTTTCTCTTTCTGCGTAAGAATTCAAAGAAAATCTAAGTTCATTTCACTGGAATCCATGTATCACAATATGTAATGGCAAACTCAAACCAGCCTATTCCATGTCAAGAGCACACTTAAACAAAACACATCCTTGGGAGGGCAGAACCTCATGTCTCTCCTCTTCCTAATAGTGCACTAATTCTTGTACAGCATTCCCCAACTAATTAATTCATGAGCCTATAAATATTAAACACGGCAATTCTACAACTCCAGAGTAAGACATCAAAAACAGTATCTTAGAAAACATTAAAGATTTTTGTTTCAGATAAAAAGATTTGACAAACAAAGGAAGCACATAGATGACAAGAATATTGTAGGGTCTTGGAGACAGCCCTGGTGAAACAAAGGAGGTGCTGCTGAGGCAAATTTCTAGGCAAAGCTGCCATTAGTTTGGCTTTCACGACAAGAAAGAGAGGCAAGACCACAAAATACATTGAGAGAGAGGAAAGCGAAAACAAAATCTGAAGCAATTGTCTATAATCCTAAAAGATAGGGTCAATTAATAGCTCATAGATCAAGGGAATGGGGTGTCTACAGCATTTAGGAGGAAAAAGAACCATCTCTGAATAGAAATAAGACATGCAAGTAACAGTTACTGGAATCCTTTTATCAGTAATAGGAAAGATGCTTGAGTTGCAGTCAGTGTCCCTGTTTGTATATCCTAAGTATATCCTGTGTGCAACATAAGCCTTCTTTTCTTGTCTAAAAGTTGGAAAGGCAGACGCACCTACATCTGCTGTTCCAGTAAAGAATCACCTCTGTGTTTCCTGCACTTGGTTCCTCTCTTTTCTCCAGCAGGAGGGATACTGTACAGGTGATCAGGGAGTGAGCACAACACAGAGCAGCTAAATCAGAAAATAACCTTGAGACACCCAATGGGGAAAATGCATGCCAGGGGGAAAAAAAAAATTCAACCCCAACTAGCCGCACAACAGCAAAGCAGACCAAAACAATTGTTGAACAGCAGAGTTAAAAGAGACAATGAGAGAGGAGCCAGAACCATGTGGATGCAGCTGATTTTATTCAAACTAGAAACAGAGAGATAAGCCAAATGCTTATTTTTGAGATGGCACTTTCTAACAATCAGTCTCGCTTTCAGTGTCTAAAACACTGACTTCATTAATACATCAGCAGTGATTTTTTGAAAAATGGGCCAACAACTGGGGATCTGCCATACAATCCAGACCATAGCACCAAATCTGGCACTACTGCCAAAGGAATAATCCCTCAATTGTCCCACAGATGTGATTTAGAAGACTTACACACATCATTCAGTCAAACTCTTATAACCTTTAACAGATCTAATGCCTCTGAGAGTGTTACAGGATGCATCAGAGTCTGGAAATATCTTTGAATTAACATTTATATCATAGGAGGGGAAATGTGGATCCTTACTCAGCTGAAAGATTAGCAGCTGGACTGGGCAGATTTCATTTTACCTCCACCAAGAATGAGAGCAAATGAAAACACAAACCAGATAACAACTAAATCACTATTTAGTCAGCTATTAGTGAAACCAATCACTTAATGGGTATTTACAGTACTAACAGTGCCTGAATCAAGATGCTGGGAAAAGCTGTAACGGACATGTTTGACAAAAGCAGCAGTTCTTTGGGTGTTATCCATAGTGAAAGTTAATTTCGGTGACCCGAGTAGTCACATATAATGTACTTTGGAACAGAGGGAACCAAAATACTTCTGAGGGAAGACTGCCTGGAGTTGCTACATCCACATGGTACAACACAGCTCTGGGTGGAGATGCCTACTCCAATTCCAAAAGATGCTGAGCTGTTGACACAGGATTATGTTTTACCTAACACACCTCTTTGCAAAGTAAGGCTAATTCACTCAGACTCTCTGGGATTTCTGCATTGTATTCTACTGTACACCACAGACATTTCAGTAGTTTGTCCAAACTTCACTTTGTGATTGATTATCACAACTTGGAGCTCAGATTACACAGCCTCAAAATGCTGCAGTCAGTGGTAATTCACAGAAGTCAAATTCTGACATCTGTTCTGCAGCAGGAGCGCTCCTGAGCACAAACCAGGACTTCTGCAACAGCAAGACCAGGTGTTCTCATTTAAAGAACACAGGACCAAAAATCATCCTGGCAAAAAAATTATGATGTCATTTTTATCTCCAGCCTCTCTTGAGATGTAGGATCTTTCCTATGTTCTTCATTTACATGCCAACACTAGAACATCCTAAACACCATCACTCCAGGGAAGTAAGGAAACACAGCTTCTGATCAGAACCCTGAGCTAGAGGAGTGCTCCTTGCAACACTCAATAGGAAACACATCTCTATTGTAGGTGAGCTGCAACAGCAAAGGACAAAGGAAAGGGTGAGAGAAATAAAAACTCTTGAGATCCCTATCTCTGCTTTTCCAAAAAGTATGGTTGGTTACCCTACTGCAGGACAACCCTGAACAAGGAGCACAGCCCATGTAAGAGATCCCAAAGCTGCTTTTAAATGCTGTGCTGTAACTGTAGGGTACTATCACAGAAGAACATGTTAGCTTGGATTCCCAAGACAAGAGCGCTGCCTTAGCAGGATCCTGCAGCTCAAATGCAAGACTCCAGTAATGCACCTGCTGGCATCAGGGATTTCTGATCCCTTCTGGAGAGGGAAGAAAGACCATCCTTACTGGAAACATAACTAACCAGGCATTTATGGGAATCCTTACCATCTGTTCAAATGGATTTCCATGCAGTAGAATTTAAAAACATATTTCATGGATTTATTTCAGGTAAGAAGATGCTTCTGTTACAATTATCCATTACAGCAACAGTATAAACAATTAACATTTGCTTTACTGTGAATACAGCCTTCTTTATGATATTTTCTAAAAGTAACATG